>NC_058411.1:77718456-78003456 GCF_002201575.2 Neomonachus schauinslandi
CCTAAACCCAGCAGGAGAAGAGAAATAATAAAGATCAGAGCAGAAATCAATGAAATAGAAACTAAAAGAACAGTAGAACAGATCGACGAAACTAGGAGCTGGTTCTTTGAAAGAATTAACAAGATTGATAAACCCCTGGCCAGACTTAGCAAAAAGAGAAGAGAAATGACCCAAATCAACAAAATCATGAATGAAAGAGGAGAGATCACAACCAACACCAAAGAAATACAAACAATTATAAGAACATATTATGAGCAACTCTATGCCAGCAAATTAGATAACCTGGAAGAAATGGATGCATTCCTAGAGATGTATCAACTACCAAAACTGAACCGGGAAGAAATAGAAAACCTGAACAGACCTATAACCACTAAGGAAATTGAAGCGGTCATCAAAAATCTCCCAAAAAACAAAAGCCCAGGGCCAGATAGCTTCCCAGGGGAATTCTACCAAACATTTCAAGAAGAATTAATACCTATTCTTCTGAAACTGTTCCAAAAAACAGAAATGGAAGGAAAACTTCCAAACTCATTTTATGAGGCCAGCATTACCTTGATCCCAAAACCAGACAAAGACCCCATCAAAAAGGAGAATTAGAGACCAATATCCCTGATGAACATGGATGCAAAAATTCTCACCAAAATACTAGCCAATAGGATCCAACAGTACATTAAAAGGATTATTCACCATGACCAAGTGGGATTTACCCCTGGGCTGCAAGGTTGGTTCAACATCCGCAAATCAATCAATGTGATACAATACATTAACAAAAGAAAGAACAAGAATCATATGATCCTCTCAATAGATGCAGAAAAAGCATTTGATAAAGTACAGCATCCTTTCTTGATCAAAACTCTTCAGAGTATAGGCGTAGAGGGTATATACCTCAATATAATAAAAGCCATCTATGAAAAACCTACAGCGAATATCATTCTCAATGGGGAAAAACTGAGAGCTTTCCCCCTAAGGTCAGGAACGCGGCAGGGATGTCCACTATCACCACTGCTATTCAACATAGTATTGGAAGTCCTAGCCACAGCAATCAGACAACAAAAAGAGGGCACCTGGGTGGCTCAGTCATTAAGCGTCTGCCTTCGGCTCAGGTCATGATCCCAGGGTCCTGGGATCGAGTCCCACATCGGGCTCCCTGCTCAGTGGGAAGCCTGCTTCTCCCTCTCCCACTCCCCCTGCTTGTGTTCCTGCTCTCGCTATCTCTCTCTGTCAAATAAATAAATAAAATCTTTAAAAATAAATAAATAAAAGAAATAAAAGGCATCCAAATCGGCAAAGAAGAAGTCAAACTCTCACTCTTTGCATATGATATGATACTTTATGTGGAAAACCCAAAAGACTCCACCCCAAAACTGCTAGAACTCATACAGGAATTCAGTAAAGTGACAGGATATAAAATCAATGCACAGAAGTCAGTGGCATTCCTATACACCAACAACAAGATAGAAGAAAGAGAATTTAAGGAGTCGATCCCATTTACAATTGCACCCAAAACCATAAGATACCTAGGCATAAATCTAACCAAAGAGGCAAAGGATCTGTACTCAGAAATTATAAAATACTCATGAAAGAAATTGAGGAAGGCACAAAGAAATGGAAAAACATTCCATGCTCATGGATTGGAAGAAAAAGTATTGTGAAGATGTCAATGCTACCTAGAGCAATCTACACATTCAATGCAATCCCCATCAAAATACCATCCACTTTTTTCAAAGAAATGGAACAAATAATCCTAAAATTTGTATGGAACCAGAAAAGACCCCGCATAGCCAGAGGAATGTTGAAAAAGAAAAGCAAAGCTGGTGGCATCACAATTCTGGACTTCCAGCTCTATTACAAAGCTGTTATCATCAAGACAGTATGGTACTGGCACAAAAACAGACACATAGATCAATGGAACAGAATAGAGAGCCCAGAAAAGGACCCTCATCTCTATGGTCAACTCATCTTCGACAAAGCAGGAAAGAATGTCCAATGGAAAAAAGACAGTCTCTTCAACAAATGGTGTTGGGAAAATTGGATAGCCACATGCAGAAGAATGAAACTGGACCATTTCCTTACACCACACACAAAAATAGACTCCAAATGGTTGAAAGACCTCAATGTGAGACAGGAGTCCATCAAAATCCTAAAGGAGAACACAGGCAGCAACCTCTTCGACCTCAGCCGCAGCAACTTCTTCCTAGAAATATCGCCAAAGGCAAGGGAAGCAAGGGCAAAAATGAACTATTGGGACTTCATCAAGATAAAAAGCTTTTGCACAGCAAAGGAAACAGTCAACAAAACCAAAAGACAACTGATGGGAGAAGATATTTGCAAATGACATATCAGATAAAGGACTGGTATCCAAAATCTATAAAGAACTCATCAAACTCAACACCCAAAGAACAAAGAATCCAATCAAGAAATGGGCAGAAGACATGAACAGACATTTTCCCAAAGAAGATATCCAAATGGCCAACAGACACATGAAAAAGTGCTCAATATCGCTCGGCATCAGGGAAATCCAAATCAAAACCTCAATGAGATACCACCTCACACCAGTCAGAATGGCTAAAATTAACAAGTCAGGAAACGACAGATGTTGGCGGGGATGCGGAGAAAGGGGAACCCTCCTACACTGTTGGTGGGAATGCAAGCTGGTGCAGCCACTCTGGAAAACAGTATGGAGGTTCCTCAAAAAGTTGAAAATAGAGCTACCATATGATCCAGCAATTGCACTACTGGGTATTTACCCCAAAGATACAAAAGTAGGGATCTGAAGGGGTACGTGCACCCCGATGTTTATAGCAGCAATGTCCACAATAGCCAAACTGTGGAAAGAGCCAAGATGTCCATCAACAGATGAATGGATAAAGAAGATGTGGTATATATATACAATGGAATATTATGCAGCCATCAAAAGGAATGAGATCTTGCCATTTGCAACGACGTGGATGGAACTGGAGGGTATTATGTTGAGTGAAATAAGTCAAACAGAGAAAGACATGTATCATATGATCTCACTGATATGAGGAATTCTTAATTGCAGGAAACAAACTGAGGGTTGCTGGAGTGGGCGGTGGGGTGGGAAGGATGGGGTGACTGGGTGACAGACACTGGGGAGGGTATGTGCTCTGGTAAGCGCTGTGAATTGTGCAAGACTGTTGAATCTCAGATCTGTACCTCTGAAACAAATAATGCAACATATGTTAAGGAAAAAAAAAAAGAAGAAGAAGAAGGTAGCGGGAAGGGAAGAATGAAGCGGGGGAAATCGGAGGGGTAGACGAACCATGAGAGACGATGGACGCTGAAAAACAAACTGAGGGTTCTAGAGGGGAGGGGGATGGGGGGATGGGTTAGCCCAGTGATGGGTATTAAAGAGGGCACGTACTGAATGGAGCACTGGGTGTTATACGCAAACAATGAATCACGGAACACTACATCAAAAACTAATGATGTAATGTACGGTGATTAACATAACATAATAAAAAAAAAAATCTAACTAAAGCAACAACATGGCCCAAAACCAGTTCAACTAAAAATATACTGACCCCGTGCTCACGCTAGCAACATGACGGGAGGGGCAAAACCTTCTTTTGGCACAAATATTATTGACTTTAGCCCCTACATTTATGTTGCACAGAATATACAGCATTCAATCAAAAACTGAGACATGCAAAGAAACAGGAAAATGTGACCCACCATTATGAAAAGAAACAGTCAAAAGAACCAGACCTAGATATGGCCCAAATGTTGGAATAATCAGAGAAGGATTTTAAAATAAATAAGGTAAATATGTTAAAGGATCTATGCATGAAAAACACAAGTGAGCAAATAGAAAATGTCATCCATGATATGGAAACTTTACAAAAACTCTAAGTGGAAATTCTAATTTTAGTATATGTGCTGCCGAAGTGAGCACTCTAAGTGGAAATTCTAAAACTAAGAAAAATGATAACAGATTCTATCAGAATTCTTTTTTTTTTTAAAGATTTTATTTATTTATTTGACAGAGAGAGACACAGTGAGAGAGGAACACAAGCAGGGGGAGTGGAAGAGGGAGAGGCAGGCCTCCCGCTGAGTGGGGAGCCCGATGCGGGGCTCGATCCCAGAACGCTGGGATCTGAACCTGAGCCGAAGGCAGGCGCTTAATGACTGAGCCACCCAGGCGCCCCCAGAATTCTTTTCATTCATTCTTACCAGCAGACTAGGAAAGAGGAAAAAAATAAGAGAACTTAAAGATGTGCTCGTAGAAATTATCCAAACTGCAAAGCAAAGAGAAAAAAAGTGTGGGAAAAAAATATAGCATCTGAAATCTGTAGCACAATATCAAATGGTTTGATGTACACATAACTGGAATTTTGCAAAATTGGTAAAGACATTTACCCACAGTTCCAGGAAGCACAGTTCCACTATATTTACCCCGAGCAGGATAAATTAAAAAAAAAAAAAATCATACCTATACACATCTTAGTGAAAGTGCTGAAAGCCAAATATAATCTTGAAAGCTGCCTGGGGGAAAAAATCACACTTTATGCACAAGTGAACAACAATCAGAATGAAGCATGACTATTCATCAGAAACAATGGAGGACAGAAGAAACTGTAATGACATTTTTAAGTTCTGAAAGAAAAAGCTGTCAACCTAGATTCTATATCCAGTGAAAATATCCTTTGTGAAGGAAGAAAAAATAAGTGTTCAGACAGACAAAGGCTGAAAGAATTCATCCTTAGCTGACCTGCACCACAAGAAATGCTAAGGGAAATTCTTTAGTCTGAAGGGAAATACCGGAGGGCAACTTGTTCCACATGAAGGAACAAAGAACATTAGGGAAGATACATTTATGAATAAATATAAAGGATATTTCCAAATTACTTTGAGATATATATATATATCAGATATATATGTATATCACATATATATGTGCACATAAAATGTAAAAATACCTTAAATCCTATAAAATTATTCCCACTATAATTATAAAATATAAAATGTATTTTTAAATTCCAATATATCTATATCTATGCCTCTATCAGATAGAGAGAGAGAGATGTTAAATGTTTTGAAACTGTAATGACTGTGTAAAGTCAAAATTATATCAATGTACTATGGGGTTTATAGCCTATGTCAAAAAAAACATACAACAACAAGAGCACAGTGAACAGACATGGCCAGTAATTGGAAGTTTGTAGGTTTAAGGTTCTTGCACTGATTACAAAGTGGTAGAACATTTTTTGAATGTAGGCTATGAAAAGTAAAAGAAGACTATCTTGATATCTAGAATGTCCACTAGAAAATAATACCAAGAGGTATAACCTAAAAGCAGGGAATCTAATAGAATATGAAAATATACTCATTTCACTCAAGAGCAAGCAGGAAAGAAGACAAAGACAAACCAAAAGTAAATGGAACAAAAGGAAACATACCTGGAGATAGCAAACCTAAATACAAACATATCAATAATTAAATTGACTATAAATGGATTGATCAATGCAATTAAAAGGCAAAGATTGTCAGCTGAATAAATATTAATAAATAAAGCCTAACAGCATGCTGTTTACCAGAACATGGTTAAAAGATTAAGACACAGACTGAAATTAAAAAGATGGAAAAAGTGTATCATATACGAACACTAAGCCTAAGAAAAGCTGGCACAGTCTATTTCTTAGTCAACTTTCTTTGAGAAGAAAAGTGCTAACAGGTAAAGAAGGTTTCATAATGACAAAAACCTCAAATCATAATCCTTGTAAATGTGGGTGAAACTAATAACTACGTCCCCAAATATAAGAATCAAAAATTTACAGAAGTAAATGAAGAAATAGACAAATCCACAAAAAGAGATGATAATACCCCTCTCTAATTAATTGATAGAATAAGTAGATAAATTAGAAAGGAAAACGAAGATTTGAAGAGCATCAACAGCTTGACTGGGTCTGCTTTTCTAGAACACTATACCCAACAAGAGCAAAAAGTGTAAATGAGTCATTCACCAAGACAGACCATCGCAGAGACCTTAAGCAAGTCTTAGTGAATTGCAAAGGATCAAAACAATAGAATATGTTCTGTGATCAGAGCAGTAGTCAATTAGAATTCAGTAACAATAGGAAATTTCCAAATATTTCAAAATTAAACAACAGACTTTTAAATAACTCAAGGGTCAAAGAAAAAAATCTCAAAGGAAATGAGAAGCCCTTTATGCCTCAGTCACTTTTACATCTTCACGGGAATGAGATTATCAGATCATTTCAGAGAGCAGGTTTTAATTAGTGGAACATAAAAAAAAGACTTGGGAGGGGTTGCTCCTGAGAAGAGAAAAAAAAAAAATCACTGAAAACAGAATTAAAGGACCTGATACTGTCACTTACTGGCTGTGAGACTTTCTAAAAGCCTCATAGAAAAGGTATTTGTTCACCTGAAATAGGAATAATAAAACTCACATTGTCACATCTTTATGAAGGCTAAATGCAATGCTTGCAGAAGCACCTATGAAGCAAAGGGCTTGGTCCATCCCAGCAGATGTTCAACAAACACTGGTTGGATGAAAAAGTAGCTTGAGCTATCAAAACAAAGCTTTATAAATTTGCCTAGAGCTCAACCTAGCAAGAAAGAGAAAGAAATACATTAGTTACTTGTGAAGATGTCGTCATACCCAACTAGCCCAGAAGAGACTTCTTTAAGGATAACTGAAAGGACTTTTTTTTTTTTTTTTTTTTTTAAGTTATCTCTTTGGAGGGAACTAGCAGTTAGGGGAAAGTGTGTGTATTCATATTCTCCCACTATGTCTCTTAACTGAACCAGTGCATTCCAGCTTCTTAAACAAACAGTATTTCCACTTCATTGTTATTTACAGTCATAGCCTAAAGCACAAAGATCAGACTCAGCGTCTGATTAAGCTAAGTTTTATAAAGAATGACAAA
Source organism: Neomonachus schauinslandi (assembly GCF_002201575.2). NCBI lineage: Eukaryota > Metazoa > Chordata > Mammalia > Carnivora > Phocidae > Neomonachus > Neomonachus schauinslandi. The sequence goes on from NC_058411.1 coordinate 77,725,368, forward strand.
ATAATTGGTAAAAACATTTCAGCTTGGGTATGTAAAATAGAAAAAAACAAAGTAGTGAACGTTCAAAGCACAATGGGTTTTGGGGAACAACACTGTCTTTTCTCTTTGGCATTTCTCTAGGATTCCTATCTTGGCTGGGTGACAAAAACCTGTCCATCAGCTGCAAGCCTGAGCCTATCAGCCTTACAAATCAGAGTTAATAAAAGTCAATCAGTGATGGTTTAACTCGCTGGCTACTGCCTGAAGCAGGATTCAGGCCCAGTGTCTGTCATCCACTTAGAAAACACTTTCTGTGGCCGCCCATAAATTCTAAAAATTTACTCATCTCCATTTCTATAGATAGGAAAAAGTGATTTCTATAAATATGTACCAGGCCAACACAGATACATATGAATCCCCTACAGATAAATGCACAGATATAAACTTAATCCTCCCCAGTCACAGACATAGAAAGACAGCAGTTTTCCTAAACAAACAAATAAACCAGCCTCTTACTTTAGAGTGTTACCTTGTACATACATATCTTTCGATATAAAAGGTATTTCTATCATAACAGCTTTTACATGTATGTTGGCTTGTGACTTTTTCAATAAATTAAATATGAGTTGATGTATTCATTGCCCAAATCTTTACAATGTCCACCAAGATTATGATATTGAATTTAAAATTACAAACCGCTAGAACTGTGGCTCCATCCTGTCAGATCCAAGTTTTTGTCTACCTACACGGACAACAGCAGAATATTCTGCCTCAGTCAGGGCTCTCTACGGCCAAATACATGTGTACCCGACTCGCAGTAGGGCCAGTTCGGAGAGCTGGGAGGGAGGAAGAATCTAAGAGAGGCTGTTAGGACAAATATTAATCGGAGACAGGTTTTCTTCTAACTGTGAATACCTTGGTTTTTGAGTCAAGTTTAAAATCCAGAGGTTGTGTCAAACAGAATCAAGGTAGAATACAACAGATGCTCATTCATTCATTCAGCAGATGTTTGCTGAATGAAAATTGTGCTTTTGATGTCTGCTTTTAACAAAAGTATAATGTGAGCCACATATGTAATCTGAAATTTTCCAATAGCCACATTTTAAAAAGTAAAAAGAAATAAGTATAATTAATTTTAATAACATCATTTAATCCAATATATACATGCATTATCATTTCAATATGCAATCAATATAAATATTTATTAAAGAGATCATTTACATCACAATTCAGACCAGCCACATTTCTTTTTTTTTTTTTTTAAGATTTTATTTATTTATTCATGAGAGACAGAGAGAGAGAGAGAGAGAGGCAGAGGGAGAAGCAGGCTCCCAAGGAGCAGGGAGCCCGATGCGGGACTCGATCCCAGGACCCTGAGATCATGACCTGAGCCGAAGGCAGACGCTTAACCATCTGAGCCACCCAGGCGCCCAAGACCAGCCACATTTCAACTGCTCATAGCCACATGTGGCCAGTGGCTACCATATTGAACAGTGCAGTGCGAGATGCAGTGGAAAAAAAATTGCTCTATGGAGATTAATCTGCGGGGAAGATGGACAGTAAACAAATAAATATAAAATATCAGGTTGTTAACATGGCCTACAAGGCCGTATGTGCTCTGGCTCCAGCCACCTCTCTAAGCTCTTCATCATCATTATCATCATCTCCCACTGCCACCTGCCTGTCTATGAGTGAGACTGCCAAGCACGTACCACCTCAGGGTATCTCCACCCACCTGAAACATTCTCCTCTAAGACATAAAAGCACTTTAAAAAACCTTGAAAACCAATGTACACAATAATAGCTATACACAATAAGCGCTATAGAGCGCTTACCATACACAGGATGTACATTTTCTCAATTCGTTAAACTCCATAATAAAGTAAAGAGGTAACTATTATTATGTACATTTTTGGACAAACTGTACTTTACATGTTATGCATATATAATTCATTGAACCAATCTATTGCTCAATCTCCTTTTTTTTTTTCATTTTTAAACTTTTATGCTCATTGACTCTATTGCCTTAGGTAGGATTCATTCTTAGAGGTAGAATTGCTGGGATGAAAACTAGGAGCACTTTTAGGTTTTAGGGATAGATTGTGAAATAACTCTCCAACAAAGTTATGCCAGTGTAAGTCCCACCAGTCACAGCCTGGATCCCGTATCTCTCATGGTTTTCTTTTTTTTTTTTTTTTTTTCTCTCATGGTTTTCAATTTGGTGTGCTTTCATTATTTTTGATCTTTAGTGGTTTGATATGAGAAAGATAGCATCACAATGCTGTTTTAATTTTCTTTTCATCTATGTTAGCCTTTGTGAAGATAAACACTTTTCCTGTTGTTGAAAATTTTATTTCTCCCTATTTAACTTCCTGGTGTCTATTGTTACTTTTCCCATTTAAGTGTTTTATCTTTTTTCATCATTAATAAGCACTAGGCTGGAACAGGGACATTAATTAACTCTTTGCTTATTTCTTTAATGTTGCAAATATCTTTTCTAGATCCCCCTGTGTCTTTTCATTCTGTTTTAATCCCATTCATCTTTTTTCTTTATGATTTCCACTTTGATTGGCATGCCTTAAAAATCCTTGCCCCAAAATTTTGGAAATGGTTCTCCACCCTTTCTCTCAAGTTGCCCCCAGTGAATAGCCTATTAGACCACTGTCTTCCCACATTTGAGACATTATCCATGCTGAGCATATCACAAGAGAAAGGTTTGTGTGCTGGTGTTCCTGTTCTCCCTTTTCTTCAACCCTCCCTTCTTAACTGCCCACAGAGCTCATGGAGCCTTCACTCTGGAGCATCCCCATCCCACATCACCGTCGGATCTATCTTCTTTCATCTTCCAAAAAAGCACTGGTCTCATGCACTTACCTTAGGATATTGCATTTTTGACAAATATCTGAGAAATATTTAGAGAAGTAGTAGAAATGGGGACAGGTCTTAAGTGTAAAGGACAGAGCACTAAATTTGAAGCCGGATCCCAGCATGCTAATTTTGGTTCTGCTATTAACTACATGTCCTTACCCTTAAGTTCTCTGGACCCACCATTCCTTATAAGATAAAAGGGTTGGCACAATGATCCTCAGCTGCGTTCAAGTCTAACATTTCTTATTGACTGCTATGAGTCTTCCTTTTCATCTGGCCTTGGAAGAAACATAGTCCAAAGTACAGAAGGCATAATCTAATTATATGACCCACATAATGAGAATTTCTGGCATAAATAATTCTGAATGAGGCTCAGTGGTCTACCTTTCTGCTCCTTAAGGACATTTATTGTATACTGGGAAAACCAACTTCTCCACAGGCAAAGAAACATTATTTATCAGTGAAAAGAAATCCTCAAGGCTTGAAATTTCTATACATAGTCATCAAGTCAAATAGGAAGTTGCTTCTAATTCAGAAATATCACAAGTAATAGAGAGTTGATTTTTTACCTGAATTAGAAATAACAAATTTTATTGGGCTTGGAAGCATCAGTAAAATATTAAGCTTCTCTCTCATATCCTACCCAATGAATAATGAACTGCTTCACTGGACTTGAACTTATTTTGGACATGAATTTATTGGACCATTTTCTGAAGGTAGAATTCCAGGCCAGAATTATATGTTAGTAACTGAATGCAAAAGTTGGCCTTCTTTGTCTAGTGGAGAAATTGCCACCTCTTCTAAAATACAGAACAGATTTTCCAGTTCATTTTGCAGGAATGGCCTTCATGGGATTTGACAACACAAGAGTCATTCATTAATCTAATTGTCTTCTGCTTTGAAATTATGCTTAATGTTAGTAATGTGGAGACAGTAATATTATAAAATATGAACTGCTAAAGTAGCCTGGAATACCCTGGCAATTTCCAGCCACTTGATGGATTAGTGTCTAATTCTGGTAAATTTTAGATACTGATCGATGGGGACATTTAAAAGCAAATGTAGTTAATTTTAAACTTTATTTACCATTAACTTTCACATCTTTAACCCCTAAATATTCTAACAGGTAGGGATGAGAAATTCTCATCAGAAATCTCCGTCTTTAAAATAGAGAGCCTCACTCCCTGGAATTATTGCAGTATTTATCAGAATCCAATCCTCGTTCATATTTTCTCCTGTACTATTGTCTACCTAATATTATCTTGGTGGTATAAATTAGAAGAGAATTCACCCACATACATCCACATGCTTACATACATTCTCTTTTCGCCTTTTTTTGGAAACTATTATCAGAGAGAATCTGTAGTCATATTATCTCATCATATAGTTCCCCTGTGGGGAAACTATGCTTTTTTCCTGGTCTGATTAAATAAATTTGATAAAAACTTAGGATTTTTGGCCAAAGACAAACAGTTTGAGCTGTTTAAACACCATGCATCTGAGCCTATAAAATTTAAAGTTCTGTGCATTTGAGGTGTCAAACATTTCCGACAAAAGTCTCAACGGAAAGAACAATACTTAGGGTTTTTTCCCCCTAATCTTTAGCTTTTTTCAGAAGTGCGTTCCCAGAATATCTTGATGTCAGTTATACTAAGACCTAGCCTCAAATCAAAGAAAGAGCAGCTCCTATTCCTGTAGAAAAGAAATGGGGAGAAAGAATGTGTCCAGAGTTCTTTGCTGCCAGAAGTGCCTCAGGGGGGCAAGCACTCCATGCCTCTCACAGGACGATTCCACCAGCAACACCGTCGCTGGTCCTTCCAGCCTCTTAACATTCCCTCCAGTCAGAAGCAAACCGCAAAGTCAAAGAGTATTAGCTGAAAAGGCTTTCTAGGATGGGACTTCCAGCATGCTCTCCCCTTCTCTGAAAGCTATTCTACTTACAAATTGACTTAGTACAAAGATGACACCTAGTTGTTATAAGTGTGTGACTCGGGGCATCTGAAAGCAGGGTGCCTCGGTTTCTTTTTTAAATTCTGCCACCACCTCATCTTAAAGGAACACAGCAAAATCAAATGTCTTGCAAAAGTCCTCAAACTCCAGCAAAGCCTCAATAGACCAAAGCCCATCTGCGGGAGTGCTGTTCTTCAGGGGTGTGCAACACACAGGGGCAGCAGTGAACGCACTTATGGAGTCCCCTTTGGAAGCACAAGTAGGAGTATGCTCAGTTGGCAGAAGTCCACAGTTGGCTATTTTGTTGGCTTCACTCTAACCTTGCCACCTGAAGAGCAACAAAACATAATAATACTGACCATAATATATTGTTAGAGCTCACATCCCTTTCTAGTGCTGTTAAGTGATTGACTTCGTTTTTCTGACTCTAAGGTCATGCTATTGGTAAGAGAAGGAACTAGAATTCAAGCCAAGATTATCTGGCTCCATAGGCTCAACTAGGAAATATAAGAAGGGGGAAAACGAATCAATCTTTCAACATTATTTTCCTACCCACAGGTGTTTACAAAGAAATTGGCAAAGGTAACTTCTCAACTTTACCCCTGGAAATATTTTCCCTGTGACTTTTAAAACTACAAATGATCATTTGATAATCTCCAAGAAGATATGGTAGATGGAAGTAGACGAACGTGAAAGTGATGGTAACGATAATCTCAACCTTACTGCATACCTATTAGCTACCAGGTACTGTGCTAAATGCTTTCCATTCACTAGTTTATCAAATCTTCTCAGCAGTCTTTATGGAAGGGACTGTTAACTGTCTCCATTGTACAGATAAAGAAATTGAGGCTTGTATAGGTTTCTGAGAAATTCAGACGTTAAAAATGTGAATAATTTGATATCTAAAAATAGGACTTTTGCCTTCATTAAAAATACTAAAATGTTAGTATGTAAGATCTAATTTCTTCCATTTATCTTTTATTTTACCAATCTGATGTTCATACCATGAAGTCTGAAAATATTTTAAACAATTTGTACTCACTGAGAGTGGTCTAAGCAAGGAAGGGGGGAAAGAATAAATATCCCTGCCTACCTCCCCACCCTCCAGTGGTCCTTACTAGCAAAACCCAACCAGAAGCCAGGGGACAGAGGAGTGGATTAATGCAGCCTCAGAGCAAGAAAGACAGGTAGAGAATGGGGTGGAGTGAGGGAGCTTGGGCAAACTAGGAATAACCAGCATAGCCACTCTCTCTCCCAATTAGAAATGGGGTCCATTAAGACACATTTGATTTGATACCAAACGTCAACCTAGAGATAGCAGATGCGATATGGGAAAATTGCCATTACTTGACTTGCAAAAAAATAAAGTAATAATAATGCCAATGTATATTTTTTAGAGTGCTCTATAAAGCATGTATACCTACATATAACAAAGTATTAAAAATAGAGGCTAGGTCCTGATATCAAACCCCATTCCCCCTTGCTTATGGAATAACCCTTAATCAGTGTGGCTGAGGGAATAGTTCTGAACCCTTTCCTGTGTCTTCCACATGGATTTGTACCCCTTGTTTGGGAAGACCAGCATTGAAATTTGGGATTAACCACAGTTGATGGTATGGTTTCCTAAGCACATTTAATTTCTTCCTACTTCTCTTTGTTAATATCGACCTTATTTTTTCTATAACAAATTCTTCCATGCAGTCCCCATGTCTACCCACGTATAAGAATATAGCTATCATCACACTCCCTATCTTCTTAAATCCCAAATAAATGCTCTTCAATTTTAATGCATCAAGAAACTTAAAAAAAGAAATGAAATGCCTTGGTCATCTTTGTGAAAAGTTGAGGTTGAAGGGATGAAGATTGTAGCTCTATATGTGTTATAACCCTTTTGTCAAACTGTTGTTTTGTGTCTGAAGTATGTAAAAAATTGTCATAAATCTGTGGTTCAGCTGACTATAAAGAGTTAGCCACATTGCTTCAAAAATATGCTTTGTCGGGCGCCTGGGTGGCTCAGTTGGTTGAGCGACTGCCTTCGGCTCAGGTCATGATCCTGGAGTCCCTGGATCGAGTCCCGCATCGGGCTCCCTGCTCGGCAGGGGGTCTGCTTCTCCCTCTGACCCTCCTCCCTCTCATGCTCTCTGTATCTCATTCTCTCTGTCTCAAATAAATAAATAAAATCTTTAAAAAAAATATATGCTTTGTCATAGCCTAGCCCTCCGTGCTGTCTTCACTGCTAGATCGCTTGAGCCAGATCTGCAGAGTCAAGTTTGCAACAGAGTAGGAGACAATTACTGGGCAGTTCCTACCTTCACTGGAATTATATTGACTGCACTTTTCTACTTTATGTTCAGTATGGAGACTGAGCACACAGAAAGCAGGGACAGTGGCTTCCGTCTAATTTTAAATACATATTCTTAATCATTCCAGCACAGAAAGTTTGGAAAAATAGAAATTCTGATATACTGGTGATGGGAATATAAATCGGCAATTTGGCATCTAATAAAGCTGGAGATGTGCACCTTATGACCCAGAAATCCCATTTTGAGCTGTTTGTTTGTTTGGTATGTGTGCCAGAGAAAATTTCATACTTGTGAATGAAGACATGTGACTATGATTTAAATATATTCATACAATGAAATACTTCGCCACGGGTGCCTGGGTGGCTCAGTTGGTTAAGCGACTGCCTTCGGCTCAGGTCATGATCCTGGAGTCCCTGGATCGAGTCCTGCATCGGGCTCCCTGCTCGGCAGGGAGTCTGCTTCTCACTCTGACCCTCCCCCCTCTCATGTGCTCTCTCTCATTCTCGCTCTTTCAAATAAATAAATAAAATCTTAAAAAAAAAAAAAAAGAAAGAAATACTTCGCCATGGTTAAAATGAGTAACTTAGATCTGCATGTATCAACATTGGCAAAATCCAAATATACCGAGATAAAACAGGTATGATGTAGGGTCACCTGGGTGGCTCATTTGGTTAAGTGTCTGGCTCTTGGTTTCAGCTCAGGTCATGATCTCAGGGTTCTGAGATCAAGCCCTGCCCTGGGCTCCACGCTCAGTGGGGAGTCTGCTTGTCCCTCTCCCTCTGCTCCTCCTCACTCTCTCTCAATAAATAAATAAATCTTAAAAAACAAAAAAAGGCAAGATGTAAAAGGATGCATATAATACCACCTCCAAAAAGTTTAAAAACCTATAAAATAATATATGTATTGTTTGTAGTTGCAAAAATATGTAGCAAGAATAAAAAGTAAAAATTAATAAATAAAGTGTTTAAGGGCATAAACTCATGATAGCCATTCCCCTAAGGACGGAGAGACTAGAAACAGAGAAAGGATAAAAGGAGTCCTCAACTGCATCTGTAAGATTTATTTCTTTAAAACACACATACACACACACATATATCTGAAGTGCAGTGTTAAGACTTGATAAAGTTGTGTTGTGGGTCCATGGATTTTTGTTATATTATTCTCTGTACTTGTCTGCATGTTTGAAATATTTCATTATAAAATATATATTTTTAAATCATCCAAGCACAAGAACATTTCTCAGAGGAATCACCAAAGCAAGGAAAAATAAAACATCCCACTCAACTTCTTTCCCTATAAGAAGCCATGAATTATAGAGCAAAGAATGCCTTTATGAGAGGGATCCTTCTAAAGGATGCCTCACATTTATAAGTGAGTATCCTTGTAAAGATCATTGCTTTTTCATCTTGAATTCCAGACAAGGATATCCCACATTGGATTTGGTACAAGCTTATGATCCCCAAAGTATTAAGGCTCGCTCTGCTTTACATTTTATTTCTTAGCAGAACACTTCAGGAATTCAGAGAGCGGATCACCCAGCTCGATCAGGGTGGTACCCTGCCCTTGGAGCCCAGGGGAGATAAGATAACTGCAGAAATGAATGATGGAATGAACTGAGCGTTCAGTTTGCTATGTTGTTTGTCATACTGGTAAGTCCACAGCCATCAGAACATGTGTGTGCATTTTTCCTTTAAAACATCTTTTGAGTGGTAGTTGTGTGAAACAATGATCTGTTGAATTTAATTCACAGATCAAAGAGGGAGGAAATTAACCAACACAGTAAATTGATTATTTCATGGGTGACATAACCAAGGCAATGATTTATCTTAATAAAGAGCAACTTCCCCCTAGTCTTTAACTGAATTCCAGCCAATGCAATAATACTCGGCTGTTAATGACTTTGATGTTGATGTGGAAAAGTGAATGACTGCATAATCGCTGAAATGGGACCTCATCACAGTTGGAAACGTTTAAGCCAAATCATTTTGGACTGTGAAAAGAGCCCTGAGTGGTGGAGATTGGCTGGGTCCCAGCTCTTCAGTCTTAACTAAACAGGGCCTGAAAACTTTATCATGTTGCATTGCTCTGGGCTGGACCATAACTCTGACAGCTCACAGGGACTGCAGTTTAATGTATATGTCTGTGGTCTCACAGAGGAAAAAAGAATTCCAGGGCTTACAGCACCGATAATAAATACATGTCTATCAGCATTCAGCTGAAAGTGTAATTAGTTAAATCCGTCTTTGGGAAAGGGAATAGAAGAAAGGAAACAGAAGTCAACTTGAAAAAAAATTGAACCAAAAGCTTATTTTTATACCCCATGTTACTAAATATGGCTTAAGAGCTTGCAAGACAGCATTAGTCATAGATGGCAGCCTCCGCCCCCACCCCTCCTCCACTCCCATCTCTAAATAATAAAGTGAACTAAAATTAGAACTGCTTTCAAGTATGTTCACTTGATTATTATTATTTGACTTACAGCTGAGAAGTCTATGAGGGGACAGAGCACCCTTGGGAACATAAGTGACTCCCCAGGGCCCACATTTTTGACTTCCAAATGGGAAAAAGGAAAAGAGCTTCAGTCTCAGCCCAATCACCTTCGGCCAACCCAGGAGATTTCCTCTTGTGCTAATCAGATCCTGGATAACATCAGCTTCCTAGAGTTAAATTATGACATCCATGTATTATAATGCCAGTCTCTAGCAGGTCCCTCCAATACACCCCGACTTTCCCCCGTCCCCTCATCTCCATGCCATCTGCCCTCCTCACCACCTCCCACTGTCCCCAGATGCTCTGAAATGAAAGTTCCAGGGAGTTGTCCAAGACAGCCAAGACCAAAGCTCTGCAGCCAAAACTTAGCGACCTAGCCTTACAAGAAATACAGCTGCAGGTATAGCTGGAGGAGTGCCAGGCCCTTGTCTGTTTAAATACAGCAGAGCTCCCGGGCTCAAGAAACTCAAGATGCCCCATTCTGATCATCTACAAAAAAAAAAAAAAATCTTTGTTTAGAGGCAAGGATTGTTAAACTGCTCATCCAGACCCACAGCTGGGGTTGACTCAGAGTGCAAAGCTGGAAAATGCCCATGTGGCAAGATTAGAAACTCATTTGTGTGGTTTGTGTGGCCTTGCCGGGAGCCTCCTCCTTTTCTCTCCTCTCTCCTTTAATCCAAGCCTTGATTGGCTTATTACTTTACAGGCACCCTTTTCCTGCTGGGATCCTGGCCTGCCTATGTCCTGGCAGCTTTTCCCCAGGGTCCGAATGACCCTCGGAGGTTTCATTCCTGTTCAGCAATCTACTTATGTGAGATCATCTGGGAAAGCCTCAAATAATCTGTATCTTTTTCTTTTTCTTTAAAAAAAAATTTTTTAATTTTTGCCCTCCCCAAACTGTCTTCCCTTATGCACATACAATTCTTTTGTTTTATTCCCTCTCCTCAAGTTCGATCTGAAGCCAAGTGCTTTTAATTTTTAGCTGCATTTTGCAAGCCTGGACTTTCAGGAATATATGTTATGAAAGCAGGAAAAGAAAAGACTTTCTTGTCATCAAAACCATAATAATTGTGTGTCAAAGATAATTACTGCTTGGTGTGTAATACATCTAATACCAAGTGACAGAGAAAGTAGTCTACCGGCAGACAAGAGTAACTGCCAGCTAGCTGAAATCTGATATAAAATTAACCACCAGGCTCAAGCTCTCTGCCCACTGGAATTTTACCAGATAAAGGCCAACTCCACCCCCAAATTGAAACTCATTGCAATGTCTAGTTTATCTCTGTTTGTTGTGGGGGTATTTTTAAGAAGTGCATATATTTGCATATGTATAAAATTAGTTGGGTCTCTCATAAAGATTTAAGACTACATTCCAAGCATCTGAGTTGCTATTTGAGGGGTAAAATTATTCATAAAACAGCTAAGGAATACAACTAAACTCTGGGCAATAAGAGTGAGAAGCATTCAGAGAGATGCTAGTAGTTTTGCTCCAGAATACCCAGATTTAGAATTGGAGTCTTACCTGGGAAACCAAAGCTTTATTATTGTTTTTAATATTTTTTAGAAAGGGGGGCAGAGCAGGGGGAGAGAGAGAATGTCACACAGGCTCCACACCCAGCATGGAGCCCCATGGGGCTGATCCCAGGACCCTGAGATCATGACCTGAGCCAAAATCAAGAGTCGGCCGCTTAGCTGACTGAGCCACCCACGTGCCCCCAAACTGAATCTTTAAAAACAAAGCATTTAAGATGTTTAGAAGAGGGACTACACCATCCGTGGAACAAAGGCAGGTGAAGGGAAATCTGGAGACGTAACCAAAGTAAAAATGATGTTATTTGAGACATTTCTCCATGTTAGACTGGGAGTGATGTCTGGTAAAGATGACTATTAAGAATGGCAAGCATGAGGGGCGCCTGGGTGGCTCAGTTGGTTAAGCAACTGCCTTCGGCTCAGGTCATGATCCTGGAGTCCCAGGATCGAGTCCCGCGTCGGGCTCCCTGCTCAGCAGGGAGTCTGCTTCTCCCTCTGATCCTCCTCCCTCTCATGCTCTCTCTATCTCATTCTCTCTCTCAAATAAATAAATAAAATCTTAAAAAAAAAAAAAAAGAATGGCAAGCATGAGAATTCTGCTCGATGGTGCCTTCTGGGCAACTTTATAGCTGAGGATGGAGCCCAGCTTCTTTTGGCTCTGTGGTCCCTCTGCCCCATTTCACGGTGAGCAAAATCAGCTGTGCCAGAGAAAAGCTGGCTTGAGCCCAGCAAAGGCATATGCGGGTTGCCAGTAGGCAGAGCTGCATGGTTTATGCATCATTTGGTGTAGATCTGAATCTTACCTACCTCATCAGTAGCAAAAACTGTTTCCACAAAGCAGGAGAGGCCAGAAAGTTAGAAAGAGGACTGCATTCTTGCAAACTGTTCACTGATTAGCTGAAATCACTAATCAGCTCGCAGACGCTTTACCAGTCTGCTCACTCTGAGGCAATGAGCAGGCTTGGGTCCAGTTTGCCCAAAGAGGCGCAAGTGCAGAGGACTTGAGGGACCCTCTGAGGGTCTGTTATCTAGGCTCTTTGTCAGGACTAAGCCTGAATCCAGCACGGCATCATCTCTGGGGTCTTAAAAAATGAATCTTGATGGTGCTCCTGGAGTTCATACTCATCCTTATCAAACTGCTTTATCTGAAGAGATGATTTTGATGCAGCACTCAACTGCTCCTGCACCATTTGGCTGTTCTGCATCAACTATACAGGAATCCCTCATTAACTTCGGGGGCTACATTCTTGAAAAGTACCGAGGATGGCAAAACTACATTTGGCAAGACCAAGAATCAGAAAACAATTAAAATGGTATTAAGGCCACATACCTAATAATACTGAGTAAAATTTCTAGAAGGCATCTGATTTCGGAAAACCAGAATAATTAGCGTTACAAGTGGTCTCCAGTTGGTAACCATTTATTTGTTTAGAAAATATTGTTTCATCATCATGACTGGCTGAGACAGAGTCTCTTGCAAATTTTATGCAACACAAACTGTACCAGCTCAAAAAAAAATTTTTTTTTTAACCGTTCCTCACTGGATTGAAATTCAATGTCCTTTGCACTCATGTCCTTGTTTTTGTTTTTGCTACCTCTGTGAAATTCTACAGTATCCTTTTCTTAAGTACCAGCTGGTTTAAGTGCACATATTACTGATAGTCCTTCTCCTCGATCTGGGGGAATAGAGCATAAATAATCTCCTTCTACACCATTCTATAGACCCTAACACATGGTCTGCTGCGGGGGCGGAGGGAGAAAAATGAACTGATTTGAATTGCACATAAGGAATAAGACCGTGTTTAAAATATTTAGTGTATGAATACAAAACTGTGCCGATCTCAAACTCAAAGCTGATGAAAGATTACAAATTTACCTTCCCTCCTCACCTCTAAGGTTTTGAGATAGAAACTAAAGCTATCTTCTAATTTGGCTGTTCGCAAGATAAACTGTGGACCGTGAAAATGAAATGCTGAGATGTGAAAAGAATGACACAAAGTCTTCTCAGGAAATAAGGAAAATATTCACATTATGGCTTCCATATCAATCTGTTTTGGAATTTTTTTCACAAAATATTAAAAAGTGCATTTCCACTATGGTTTTCTCAATACGAACTACTGTTTTGAGCCTACATTGCTTTTTTGAAGACTAATTTTTTAAATGGTTTAGATTTTTTAAATGCCTGCCCTAAAGATATTATTTCCAGCAAAAGAAAGAATAAAATAGCCTTTTGAATATATATATGTGTGTGTGTATATATATTAATATGCTCATATTCCATGGATATTAAAAAATCGTATACTCCCGGTAATATTCTTAGGAAGCCATAATGTAATACAGAATTTATGCTAAAGCTTAGAGCAGTGGGTAATGACAACTAGAGACTATATAATCCAGGAGCACATACAAATAAACATAAATAGAAAAAAAAATGAAATCACATTAACCAAAATAAGTTATTTACTTTTTTATCATAAGGATCATTTAAAATCTTAAATGATAAATAGCCATCAGGATATACTGTTGTATAAAGGATCCATACGTAGTCAGAAAGATTAAAACCTTTCTAAACTACATCACCGGGAGCTACTAAGTGTAGATTCCTATCTGGTACTCAAAATAATATTTAAAAATTTGTCTCAGACATACATTTATTTATAGTGTGGTTTCTGATATACCAAGTTATTAGATATCAGTTTTCAATTTGCCAAACATAAGGTGTTATCTCTATTGGAAGGCCATGGCATACATTAATGTTCCAGCCCTCTCCACCTACACTAAATGTTGATCCCCAGACAAGCTTCAGTGATTCATCATTCCTGGCCTCCACTTCCTTGAGACATCTGATTGATTGAAATGATGTAAAGAGAAAGAGAAAATATACAAACCAGGGAAATTCACACACACACACACACACACACAAATACCATTGAGTGTCTCTTAAACTCGTTGTTACTAAGTGGAAATAATGAAACATTTATCTTCAGCCACACACAAAAATAAATAACCTCGGAAAATTGTTAAAGAAAAGCTGGCAAACGAGGTACAAATAACAAATGGTTAAGGTGCTTGTTTTTACAAATCAGCATCACAATACAGGGCAATGTCATGGCTAGCATGTTTTGAGAATCTATGTCTGGGTGTTCCATGACACAATATATCATTCAACAAAGAACAGCAGGTTTGGGGTTCCTTTCTTTGTTTTATTTCCACCAAGAAAGCACTGGCAATGGCGCCAAGAAGTAAAGGAACAAAGAAACCACAAGGCTGGCGTGAATGGCTTCGTCCAGTGCAATGAATATGTGCGAGGTATTTCTGAGTGGCCCTGCAATGTGACCTGGCCCACTCATTACTCAAGTGCCCTCTTAAAACTTTTCCTTTTTTATATGAACTTTTGGCTATCTGGTTTACCTGCATTTAACTATCTCATGAGGCACAGGTAACTCTAACCTCTTCCCAGATTTCTCTAATTCTTTTCCAGGAATAAAGGCTGCAGAGATTCTCATCTGATAGCTATGGCCATTAGTTTTACTACCTAGCTTGTGAAATATAAAAACTCCCTAAGGACCAAAAGAAGCTTTAAATGTTAACAAAATCTTCCGTGTTTTACATAGGGAGGGATAGTACAGAGTACCTACACGAATGCTCTATTTTTACTACCACTATTCCTCTTTGCTTGGAAATGCTTTTGTTTAGAGTGATGTTAAATATCATCTAACCAGACAGTGACAGGAGCATTGATCTGCTTAACCTTGCAATGAACTGAACATGGTTCATCCATTCCCACAGCCAAAACCTGGGCCAAATGGGTGAATGGCTCTGACAGGGAAAAGTGGGAGCTTCCCTGATTAATAGCTAAGATGCAGAGTATTTGAAAAAGAAATTAGAAGAATGCATTATCTGGAGACATTTCCTGCCACCAAATCACCCCCACTTAGGCCGATGACTGAGAAATCCCAGAAGGCATTCTCCTCTGAATGTGGCCTACGTCAATGGCACATTTCTGAATTGTCAGGCTGAAAGCCCATCAATAGTCATAAAGAGAAGGATGTGTCCTCATTGGGGGTGTGTTGATGGATCTGATCCAGAACATGAGAGGTGATTCCTGGGTTAGTTGGATGTTGGACGTATTTGGGTCTGGTGACCGTGCTTCTGATTCTAAATCAAAACCATTCTCCCTGCTTCATTCAGTACATTACATAATATGAGTAGGGTTGTCTATATGCATAATTATCACTGCTCATGAGAAACAGGCCCAAAAGAATTCTCTGACCTTGTGCTGATAAATTGTGCTGAAGGAACAAGGGGCTCAGAACTGCCAGTCTCAGTTACAGATGCTGAGAAATTAAGTTGGACTGAAGGGAAATCAAGCTTCTGCATGGCACATTTCTCAGTAGGCTGATACTCTAATCTATTGAAGTCTGTTCCTCAGGACCCCAGTTCAAGCCCTACCTCTGCTCATCAGTCAGCACATCATTCTCGGCACTAAGCAACATGCTTGTAATTTCCAACCTGACTGGAATTAGCTCCTGAGAGGAGCAGGGAAGGGGGAGAAGAGGGGGAAGGAAGTTAGAAAGAAATGGTTCAAAAAAGTACTCTTTCTAAATCAGAAACATCTGCCAGAGTCATAAATGGTTTTAAGTAGAAATCAGTGACAAGAGGGTTTTCATAGGAGAAATAGAAAGAAATGAAGCCACCTCTCACTGAAAGTTCCCAGGTAACTGAAATAAATGATATCACTATATATTAGAGCAAACTTTTGAACCTGCTTGCTAGCTGACACTTTGGCATTTTGAATTTGGCTCTTATTACAAAGGACCATGTGATACTAAGGAGCTCTGTGTGCCTTTTGGAATGCCTGAAATGCCGGGGTGTGATTTGGCTACTTGACACATATTTGTTGTCATCCATTAATCTCATTGAAGACCCTTCTTACTAGAATTCCTCAGGGAGCTTTTTTTTTTAGAAGCAGCAAGGAACAAGAGGGATGTTCCTTTCCCTCCACTCTGATAAAGTCCACACTCTGACTTGTAGGATCTTCCTAAAGATACAAAAAATGCGGAATGCAAAAAGGAGCATCAGCTTTTCTCTCTGGTATCTATGTGTGTGTCGATGGGTAGCTTAGACAGATCCTAACATGGACATTCTAGAAGGAAATCATAAGTTGTCCAGCCCCACCTATCTTTTGTGTAAAGTCCTCCCAAAACTGCCTAAAGAAACCAATTTTTTTTTAAAAGGCAATGTGAGTTCTAAACCAGTGTTGTCACGAGCACAGAAATTCTTTAATCATACTTTTAATAAATTGAGTCTCATCTCACACACAAAGCACTCTCTTCCTGTCATGTTTTGGATAAAATACGGAGATTAGAAGAGTTTAGCTAACACCAAGCCAACCGTGTTATAGATACTCGCCTAGGGAGAGGCTGCCCAAAGAAATGACCAGGTACCTCAAAAGCAACTAGAAATTTAGGGATAACAAAATTGACATGAGTTTGTCACAATTTGCATTACTGTCACAAATGTAGAATTACCAGGGAGTGGAGAATAAGGAGAACAGAAGACACAAACTAACTTCCTTTTAATCCAACCCTGGAAGTCTGAATAAGGTAAGTATTGCTTTACTATAAAATAGCTGGAGGAAGGAGGTGGGAAAACAGTGAAAAGAATTTCTTTAAAAGCAAACATCAAACTGCAACCACATCAATCATTCCCTGATTTAAAAAAAATAAATGAGTGCTTTTCTCCACAGTTGGAAATTTCATTACTTCTGTATGTTTTCCTCTTTGTTTATAAGTTAACTAAGAACTCCTGGAAGTTTTGCTTTCTTTTGGGAAGAGAGGTCAGATTTTTGAAGGCCCCAAATGTACCCCAGGGATTCTGCCCCAAGACTAAAGTTTAACTTATTTTTCCTTCTCTTTTTGGCTTTTTCTTGTGGGGAAACAATAAATATATCTTTCAAATATACCATTATAAAACAGGCTCCCTGCCATGCTATAGTATCCAAAGAGTCACTCACATTATGGGGTCCTAATGAAATACAGATCTTTCAAACTCATCTAAAATGTCATTTTGCACATGACTATTTTATTGCATAAAATGCAGTAGCCAAGTGAGCAAATGAGTTATTATACTGAATTAAAAGACATAAAAAAGGATGAGACTCTTTGTTATACTTTGCAAAAAATTATAAACTAATAATTGCCTGTTTCCCTTGAATATACAGGGTTTTAGAAGCCAAAGAGAAGGTCCAGAGAGGAGCAAGAACAAAAATGATTAATGAAAATGGTACTAGGTTTCTATAAAAGAACACATGACAATTCTGGAATTAATTATCTCTGAAAACAATACAGTAAGGAAAGCATAACTTGGAAATAACTTTATAGCAAAAGTTCTTCCTACAGAGCCCAGAATGGAGGCAGAGAATGAAAATAAATGGGATCATAAATGATATGGAGGAACACCAGCCAAATGTCTTTCCAGTGATACCAAAACACATTTGGTAAATTTTACAGGCTCTTAAAATCTTATTTTAAGATACAGGCGGAATATCAAGAGACCTAAAAGCAATTTCTTTACATCAGATGACCTGCTGGTACTGTATTTTTCTAAGATTATTTATGGTTGATGTTGACCTTGAAAGCACTATTCTAGTACACCATTATGACACCCAACCCAGAAATGCATTCAGATAAAGCAAATAGACCGTTTTGGGGTAACATAAAAGATGTACATGTCCTAAACCAAATTCTGCTCTCAAGGAAACTCTGTAAATAAATGTGGTTTAATTGTGTCTTACCACATTTGTGTGATTTGATTATAGAGGTAACTTGAAATAAAAACAAAAAACAAAGCAAACAAGAACCCATGACTTTCTCACTAAGGGATTTCTTGTTCACTTTTTCATTTCTGGGAGTTCCATACAAGATAACAGTGTAATGGAGGGGAAAGGCAAATAACTTTTATTCTCCTGAAAAATCTCACCCTGAATTCTTGTCCTCAGTTTTATTCTCTAGAACTTTGCTTGTCATTTTCTTCCTGGAGTTGTTCTCCTTCTTTCCTATAGTCTCTGCCCAGCATGGTGTTCTGCTTCATCAAAGCTATTGCATGTGATAAAACGTTATTATAAGTTTGCACAGCAGAGAATAGTAAGCAATTAAAATTTTTTTTTGCCAATCCTCCCAGTGGGATTTCTTACCAGCCAACTTCCATCTTTTTTTTTTTTTTAAGATTTTATTTATTTGACAGAGAGAGACACAGCGAAAGAGGGAACACAAGCAGGGGGAGTGGGAGAGGGAGAAGCAGGCTTCCCGCCGAGCAGGGAGCCCGATGTGGGGCTCGATGCGGGGCTTGATCCCAGGACCCTGGGATCATGACCTGAGCCGAAGGCAGATGCTTAATGACTGAGCCACCCAGGCGCCCCAGCCAACTTCCATCTTAAGCCCACTGCTATCTTGTGTTGTTAAAGCCCTTTCTTAGGTCACCTTTCAGGATCCATAACCTCCAATCTCTTGGCAGCTCTGTAATTTGTGTAATAGGTCAGATATTTTGGAAATACCTCCCAAACTTAGTTGCCTTTATATCTAGGCTATCCTTTCCCTCTTTTCCATACCATCTAAGAACACTACTTAGCAACAAGACTGAAGCTCAGAAAGAGGAAACTAGCAAGAGAAGGCTCAGCTATAAAGAGAAGATATTTAAAAACAAACTTCCCAAAAAACAAATAATCCAGTTAAGAAATGGGCAGAAAACACAAATAAACATTTTTCCAAAGAAGATATCCAGATGGCTGACAGACACATGAAAAGATGCTCAACATCACTCATCATCAGGGAAATACAAATCAAAACCACAATGAGATACCACTCCACATCAGCCAGAATGGCTAAAATTAACAACTACCCAGCAATCCAGCAATTGCACTACTAAATATTTCCCCAAAGGATACAAGAATAGATTTGAAGGGATACATGCACCCCAATGTTTATAACAGCATTATCAACAACAGCTAAATTATAGAAAGAGCCCAGATGTCTATCAACTAATGAATGGATATAGAAGAGGTGGTATATATATACAATGGGATATTACTCGGCCATCAAAAAGAATGAAATCTTGCCATTTGCAATGACACGGATGGAGCTAGAGTATATTATTCTAAGCAAAATAAGTCGGTCACAGAAAGAAAAATACCATATGATTTCACTCATATGTGGAATTTAAGAAACAAAATAGATGAACATATGGGGGCGGAGAAGAAGAGAGGGAAACAAACCATAAGAGACTCTTAAAAATAGAGCACAAACTGAGGGTTGATGGAGGGAGGTGGGTGGGGGATGGGCCGGATGGGTGATGAGTATTAAGGTGGGCACTTGTTATGATGAGCACTGGGTGTTTTATTTAAGTGATGAACCACTGAATTCTACTCCTGAAACCAATATGGTACTGTATGCTAACCAACTAGAATTTAAATAAAAATTTTTAAAAAAGAAAAAAAAAAAAACAAAAAACTTGCCTCATTCAGCCTTGAAGGAATGTGGGAAGTAGAAGAGGGAGGAAACATGAGAAGTTGGGGATGAGAAAAGTGAATTTCCTTGTGCAAATTTAACCTGGAAAAAAGCATGGTATCTTAGATCATTGAGGAGACCATCCAGTCTGAGGGTCTTTTGGAAAAAGTTGGTTCACAGGTCCCCTTACCCCAAACACACCAATGGAGTGGCCATAGAAAAGTTCATTTGGCTGTACTGCACAGTAATTAGTCAGAGGGATTGCCAGTTTAGCTTTCCAGAACCATTGCTGTTTTCTATTTATCCTGTAGATGGGACCTAGAAGTCTCTAGAACACAAAACTCAGAAAGCAGCTGAGTTGAGAGCCAGCAAGATTCTCAGTGAAGCTCATCACTGGAGTTGGCTACAGCAAACTGAGGCCAGGCAGATACTCAGAAGGGAACTGCATGAGGCTGCAGTGAGGGAGACATCAACCAGCATCACTGGGCATGGACCAAGGGACCTGCAGACCTGTGGACCACCACCTTAGTCAAGACAGCTCACTGGGCAAGCAGTTGCCAGACACAAAGGGACATTTTCACAGAAACCAGAGGAGCTGGAAGACATCATGGGTTCAAGGACCACTTTCCCTTGAGAATATGTTAGGCTACCTCATACACTCAGATCCCATCTTGGGAAAGAAGAAGGAAGAGAAGTGAAAAATTGGGCATTTATGCAAATGAAGTTGAAATTACCAGACTGGACTAATTTTAGCTCCTGCTCCATCTCATCCATTCCCCAATTTACCTAGCCAAGCAGAGGACAGGCAAAGCAGGTATATCAGCCAGTAAGAAAATAAAGAACCTGTATTTCTCTTCATATATGCATCTAGTATAAATACATTTTTGTATGTTTACCATTTATGATATGTAGAATTTTGCCCTCCCTACTTCCTCTTATTAACAATTTTCCCTTAAGAGTTTTCTTAAAATTATGAAAAACCTTTGAAGTAAATGTCATCCCTTCCCCTTCCAATAGTGCTGAGGCAAGGCAGATATTTATTATTTTTCTTTATTCTCCTACCCTGCTCTCTCTCTTTCCTTCCCTCCCTCCCTCCTTCCTTTCGTCTTTTCTCTGTCTCCTCTCTCTCTGCCTTTTTTTTGAAAAAAGCTATTTGTTTTCTTTCTATATGAGATAGTCTTATCATTAAGGTGACATTTCCGTATTTTCCATTATGGAATCAACCTCACAAAGAAGATCTGGGGCAAAGGTAGCAAACATCTTGAATTCCTTGCTCACTTCCCTATTCATTATTTAGTAGGTAAATACATTTTATACATTTTCTGTCTTTTTGGAAGGTGTTTCATTTGTTGTTACTTTTAATACACAACAGACATTTCAACGACAGAAACCAAAATAGTAATTAAGAAAGCCCTTGAATTCTTTTGTCTGTTTTACCAAAGCTGATCTATAAGATTTCTCTATTCCATAACATTATTATACAACTTACTGACTCCTATGAGGGTAAAAGGGTATATTGACCAATTCCTAAGAACTCTCAGATTTTACAGAACCAATGAAAAAGTCTAAATCCCACAAATTGATTTTCCTATATGTATAGTTTTAAGATATCATAATAGGATAATCAAATTTAAATATCATCAGAGTAATCCTGGCTGTCTTTGCCT
Organism: Neomonachus schauinslandi; assembly: GCF_002201575.2. Lineage (NCBI taxonomy): Eukaryota > Metazoa > Chordata > Mammalia > Carnivora > Phocidae > Neomonachus > Neomonachus schauinslandi. The sequence goes on from NC_058411.1 coordinate 77,746,659, forward strand.
TCTCTCTCCACATTATTGCTTCTACACCTTTGGACTATAAAGACCTCAATGTTCCCTTTTTCTTCTGTTTCATTAGGAAAGAGCTCACCTGCTCTTGCTGCCTCTGGCACAATAAAACTTTTGTTTCCAAAATATTGGCAACTCAGCTAGACAAAGCTGGCATTATGTTCTTTATCAATGCTTTTTGAAGGAAATTAGCTTCTGGTTTTGTGGGTTTTTTTTTTTTTTCCACAACTACCTTGTATTTATATCACACATTTCCCCGAATGACATAAAGTGATTTACAGGTGTTAACTGATTCATGCTCAGGAAGGAATTGATGGAAGACACAGTAGTTTAGTCCCAATGTTAGAAATAAAGGTACAGAGAGATCATCACTTTCATGAAGACAGAAAAGTAAGGGAAATAAAACCTGCCAATTGCATCACAATTTGGCCTCATTCACTCACTCACTAAGGAGAGGCACAATATAGAGAACATGTCAAGAGTCAAAGGCATAGCTATGCTAGCGTTACTGCATCTCGATTTCCTATCTTTAAAATTTATGGTGCTTGATTATTGTTTGTAAGCCCCTCAAACTCAAAACTGATTCTTGTGTTTATTCAGCTGAGCGCACACACACATTTGCTTAATTTAATTAAGATGAAATTCTACCCTCAATTTTTGTTTTATTTTTATTTATTTATTTATTTTTTTATTTTTTTTAAAGATTTTATTTATTTATTTGACAGAGGGAGACACAGTGAGAGCAGGAACACAAGCAGGGGGAGTGGGAGAGGGAGAAGCAGACCTCCCGCTGAGCAGGGAGCCCGATGTGGGACTCGATCCCAGGACCCTGGGATCATGACCTGAGCCGAAGGCAGACGCTTAACGACTGAGCCACCCAGGCGCCCCTCAATTTTTGTTTTAAAAGCAAAAGCCAATTGCTCATCTTAAGAGTGGGCAAAAAGACATTATTTCATTAATTTCCAGAGAGAAATAGGGAAAGAAGGCAAATATCAAGATCTTTATACAGGCTCAGTTTCTTTCACATATCTTTCTGCTCCATTGCTGCTCCCCCAAACAAACACTGGCAATACTGATTTCCTGCTAAAGTATAGATGTAATGCTTTAGCCAAATATTTCACAATTTTGGTAATGATGTTTTTCCATAGTTGAAATTCTGAGCACTGGTTATTCTTACTTTGCCCTCTTGTTTGCCCATTCTTTATCAAGGAAAAATGTGAAATTTGAGAATTTCAATGGCATAATTTGTTTTCCTTTTTACAGCTTCTGCTCCTTTGGTTTCTCTGTGTGTCTGTGAGTATGTATGGTTACACAACCTGTACTATTTCCTCATTCCTTCTAGCCTTTCTCAGTTGGTTCCACAATGAGTGAACTTACGCCTACAACTGACACGCACAACATGATGCTCTGTTCTACTAATCAACCCTGACCACTTCCCTTTCCACTCTGCACCACAGCACTACCATTAAGACATGAAAGAAACAATTAATGATAGAAAACAACAAAAGATTTTTCTTCTTATCACAGGACTGAGAAACCTGCTGGTAATTATCCTTCCTGGGGCCATATTGAAAATGGGGAAAACATGTTGTGTTTGTTACAGATGTCAAATTTTTCCAAAGGCACAGAGTTCAGGGGCTCCTGGGTGGCTCAGTTGGTTAAGCGACTGCCTTCAGCTCAGGTCATGATCCTGGAGTCCCAGATGGAATCCCGCATCTGGCTCCCTGCTCAGCAGGGAGTCTGCTTCTCCCTCTGACCCTCCCCCCTCTCATGTGCGCTCTCTCTCACATTCTCTCTCTCTCTCAAATAAATAAAATCTTTCTAAAAAAAAAAAAAACAGAGGCACAGAATTCATTCAATTCTGTACTTCTCTTACCCTTACACAAAATGTTTTTTTAGCATGAACTGTTTTGTACATGCCCAAGAATGTTTGAGATACAATTTACAATCAAGGGGAAAACTAATCAGAGTGATAGGTCACATGGAGTTGCTTTCAGCCACAATATGATAACTGGGACCACAAAGAGTGGATAAATTTTTTTTTAATTGTTTTGGTTTTGGATTTTAATCTTTTCCCTCCCAGCAGCCTTAGATTACACCAAATGAGATCACAATCTTGATCAACTTGTGACTTAGGAAGAATACTGAGACAATCTAAATATAGTAAAAAACAAATGACTGTCACTGATATCCAGGATAAAATATTTCAACCTTGTTTTTTTAGAGGATGGGGTTATTTTACATATCCCAAATTAACCTCAACAGGAAAACTGCCTCATTTTGGGCAAATCAGGAAAACAGAATGAAATGTATGAATAGCAAAAATACGTAGTCATTCAAGACAATGGACTTTCTTTTTTTTTCTTTTGAGGAGATTTTTTTGTTTAACATCTACTTACTTAAATCGATTAATGGGAAATAGAGGTAGAACAAAGCCTAAATTTGGGGGTTTCTCTTTTCCAGGAAGATATATTCTTCCTGTTAGTAAGGTCAATGTAGACAGAATAAACAGCAGTGAGAAAATAACTCTTTTTAAAAGGATCATATGCATTATAATTTAATACCAAAAGATGATCTGTCAAATAGAAATCCATCAGTAATTTTTCTTTCCAGAATGATATAACTTTGAAAAATGGAAGAGTATTAAATACAGGAAGTAACCAAACTCACAATGGATTCATCCTCATTACTGATGATGACAATCATTCACAAAATATATCCTGATGTTCTTTGAATATTCATTCATTAACCAAATTGGCAAATCATCATTTAAACACAAGGGTCATCCATGAATATCAGGCATATGGCTCTGTAAGTTATCCAGCTATGGATCTATATTTTATCTAAAGGGTAGGACACTGGTTGAGATTTTTATATAGTGGTAATTTAGGAGGCAGAGTTTAAATCATCATGATAACTTCTAGTCACTTAATTCTAAATGACTCAGACTGAATTTTTCATAATGTGTTAGGCTAAAAACAAAAGGCACTTCTGATACTTGGTAATTTCAAACTTCTGAAATTTGTGAAATACAGTTCTTACAGCAATGATTCATCCTCTAACAAATAATATAAATGGGGTTGTCTATTATTTTAAGAGTCAACACATTCCTACTGACATGTATTTCTTCTTAAATAGCCTAAAGTTCTCCTCCATTATGTTAAACAACCATTATCCTCTAGATCTGAACTAGAAAAACCAAGGTACACATCACTGAAAGTCTTGTCATGAGTCATTTGGCAATTATCTGAGAATAATTATCCTTGGAATCCTGACTCACAAATAACTTAGCCATTCAACCCACCTTCTTTGTGCAAAAGCTTCATGTGAAATGGGAACCAAAGAAATAAAATAAATGCCTGTCTCCAATATTCAGAACATCTGCATGAGTAAAAATTATTCAAAAAGATACCATGAATTTTTAAAATAAAATGCAGCATGTAAAAATTAAGCACCTGGTCTTTTCCTTTATATTTCATTAAAAAATTCTAAATAGACTATCACCAGCTGTACATTTTACTGCATTTTATATTATGGCAGGCAGTCAAAACAATACTCTCATCTGAGTTCCACATAAAAATTTATTTCAAAAAAAGTGGAAAAGACAAAAACAGAGCATGCCTTTTGTCAGATGCAACAAAGAGTTAAGGATGCCACACAAACCTATAAAAGACGATAAAAATGATCCCAAAACAGACTTGATTCCAAATAGAAAGTTTGAGATAAAGGAAAAGTGATATTGTTTGATTTCTTGTTAATTCAAACTTCCTAAAAGAAATACAAAAATTTGGTTAATAAGAAATTTCATTTCGCTTTGGAGAAAGGATATACTTAATTTATAAAATTATTAAATTTATTAAAAAACTGAGGAAATGGATGAAGTGAAGTCATCTTATTGGTTATTTTTTTGTCATATAACCTGATGATTCATAAACCAACCAAAAAGAATTTACATGTTATAAGCGTGGAAGAAACACTTTCTAAACTTTGTAGTTGGTTAGCATATACTATAGGGTCAATACCCATCAAGTCTACGTATTTTTAGGAGAAACTAGGAATAATTGGGGAAAACATTCCTAAGATTACGCAAGAATCATCAAGTCTCAAATGGGCAGATAATTTTAGGTTGCAATTAGCAATTCTAATTGTTTTACATAAATTGATTAGTCAGAGGATTTGAGAAGTTTGCCTCCTCTCCATGACTGTTTTGATGACTTCTCTTTCTTCAAAGATAAAGGGAAAACGGGTGCCTGGGTGGCTCAGTTAGTTGAGCGGCAGCCTTTGGCTCAGGTCATGATCTTGGAGTCCCAGGATCGAACACCGCATCGCACTCCCTGCTCCGCAGAGAGTCTGCTTCTCCCTCTGACCCTCCCCCCTCTCATGTGCTCTCTCTCTCTCTCTCATTCTCTCTCTCAAATAAATAAATAAAATCTTAAAAAAAAAAGATAAAGGGGAAAGTCTCAGATAACTTCAGCTTAAATCCAACTTTACCAACCATGCCTCAAAAAAATTCATTTATTCACCAAATATGTACTTGGCATCAAGTGCCAAGTATTGTTCTAGGTGATGAGGATAAAAAGTAAGCAAAACAAGCATGGCCCACACCCCCTTGGCTTCATCTCTAAAATGAGAAATAGCATTGAGATAGCATCTCAATAAAGGTAGGTCCCTTGCCCATTCCCTCCCCATCCCACGATAATGGAAAAATTGCAAGGCCATGCCAGAATGAACACCAGATAGATAAGATCCTTTAGGTAAGTGACAACATGTGTCTACTGTTTGGTTTTCGGAAAATGTTTATTGCCTCTAACAACAATATTGTCTGTAGTCCTACTCATATGATAAGATATGAAAATAAGGTATTTTATTTTTCTCTTTTGAAAAAAGAATGTCTTTAAGTTTTTAAGATAAATGTATTATGTTCTTGGGTGATAAAGTTAATTTATTGTGATGATTTTAACCATTTTTAACCACAAGAAGATACATAAAAATTTTAATCAAAAGCACTCTTACATGATTTCAATTCATATACTCATCTGAAGAAAATCTGACTCTTTTCTTGCTAAACAACTTAATTATTAGTTAAAGTCTTTGAGACTTATGGTAAATTAGAAGCTGGAGGGAACCTGTATATTTTGTAGAAATGCTATAAAACACTAAACATTACTAAGGTATGTTACAAAGTTCAAGCATACTGTATATGTTAATTTTGAGTTACATCTATGCTGCAGTTCTTGAAAATAAATTGAATGTTCTATAATATTTTATTTTTAATCCAAAACCCAGGGAGGAGAGAGATGAGAAATAAGAACATAGATTTACCTTTTTGATAACTAGCTACAGTTGCTCTCATATTTGTAAAGATGAGTAAAATCATGATGTCAGTATTATGGAACCAGACAAGTTTAAAAGAATATAACTCTATATTCTATTTTATTGCTCATAAAATCCTAAGAAAGCAGAATATGATCAACAGAACTATTGCTAAGAAAATCATAATAATAATTGGCAGTATTTTCATTTCTTTTATTACTAAGAAAAAAGTAGAAACTACCTCACCTTAGCATATGGCTGCATAAAGTTTGATAAAATTGTGTGGGTTTTGTTTTGAATTTTATTCAAATTAGAATTTTCTCATATGTTTGATCTTGTGAAATTTGCTAACATTTGATTTTCGCATGAGTGATTAATCATTTGTTTTCCCTTTTTATTGTTCTTGCTGTGACTTTTTCTAATCTTTACTATAATCTTCCTGGGGAAAAAATGTTTCTTAATATTTAGGCCTTTAAGAATAAGAGATTCAATTTAAAAAAAAAAAAGAATCGTAGTGTCCCTATTTAACTTATCCTATAGCTTCTCAGTACTCCCTAAAAAAGGGTAAAGACATTTTCATGGAAAAAAAACTATTTCAGTGACCTTTTGTCCCTCCCTAAGAGGAAGAAGTCTGACAGGTAGATATATGGAGAGTTTGTTATTGTAAATTCCAGATCTTGTGATTATCTCTGACTCAACTTCTGGGGTTTTATCTGGAATTCCTGTGAAGGGTCAACAAGTGTATTACTGCCTGTCTTCACCTTCTTATGACCTTAATTTTAAAACTACACCTTATAGGATTCAGAAAGTAGATTACAGTGCTGCATTTCAGCAGACAAATTTTGGAATGGGATGCATCTAAAAATATATAATTAGTTCAAACAAATAAAAATATATAATTTTTTGATATATTTATCTATACCCACTTTTAGAATTTAAAGAAAAAGATCTAGTAAATTTCTGACTTCAGTAATTTTTTGGAGCCAAATGTTCCATTGAACTATTTTTTCCTGAGGGATATTTCTTTATAGTATTGCTATAATTAAATGATTTTCAGTATAGATAGATATAAATGTAGATATATTTATAAATACATCTTAATGGATAAAACTATAGTGAAGATTCATATTCTAGTTTTAGAAAATAGACAAATGCAGCTGAAACAACACATTTTGACAATAAAACTTGTCCACATGTATTAATGAATGTGGAATGAATGAATGAATGTGTAAAATGTGTAAAATGAAAAGAGCAATTTCTGAGTAAATTTTAAATATAAACTTAAGTTCAATGGTCGCAAGCTTCCAATTATTGTTCAATAGACCTTGAGTACTGGTTACGAATGACAGAACTATTACTCTCATGGGATGGTGGAAATTGGATGGCTAAAGAGAACACTTGTAAAATGGATTACAAATGGTGGGAACAAATGCATGAGAAAAAAGGAAATTAAAGATGAATATTTCAAAAATGTCCTGGAATGGAGGTACCACAGAGCAATGCTTAAAGAACGTGGCTTTAGCCTTGTATTCCAGACCACCTGCTGGATATGTGATCTTAGGGAGGTCATTTAACCTCTCTAAACCCATTTATATTTGTGAAAAGAATAGAAAATTGTGCCTATCTCATTTATAGGTCTGACATGGGAATAAAAAGTTACCTGTTTGGCACAATGCCTGCCATAAAAAAACTTTTGTTGTGAATAACCACTTTAAATTTAACAAATAAAATAACTGAATGATAAACAAAATTTTCCAAATATTATAGATGATCCAAAGTCTTACTATAGTCTAAGATATAAGGTCCAAATTAATCACAAATGCAATTGTGGGATAAAATTAAATTCTTATTATTAGAAAAGGAAAAGAATTTCAATAAAGAACCAAGCTATGAATTTGGTTTATTGTCTAAAACAGAATAATACATGGAAATCATGAGCTATGGGTGCAACCGTCTTTTGTGTCATACTTTATCCATTTGACATTGTTGAAGACTTAGAGCAAACTGAAAGTTGAGAACATTTGAAAATTAAAGGCACAAAAAATGCCTGCAAGAATGATTAGGTGAGATGAAGAGATCTAGCACATTTCTATTTTCACCAGCGATTTTTCACTGTTTCTTTTAATTTGAGAGAAGATTCTGCCATCATAAACACATTTTTTTCTAAACAAATAGAATTCCCACCATCATTTAAAGATAAGACGTGGAAACGAAAATCTATGAGACCATTTCCACTTATAATCATATGTAAAATGTGAAAGGGAGCTTTTCTTTTTTATCAAGTTTTGATAACAAATATTATGAAGCTACATCTAAATATCCCATCATGATTGTAATTCTTCTTCCACACCTATCTTTCCAGTCATTTTGGTCCAAATGATTGCTAATCCCTTTGTAACTTTAAAAAAAGGTCAGTCGATATAGTCAAACTGAGTATGTTTCTAGAAATAATCATAATTCATGGCAACGTGTATTATAACAGTGAACTTGTCATTTCATTTCTCCTGCCCGGTCTGAAATTAAATATTCTTGACCTATTTTTGTGATCTCTCTTATATTGCTGTCCTAAACTGTTTAGCTAAACATTATAATTTTATGTTTATTCCATCTTTCCAAATATCTATAGCCAAATCTTTTGTAGGTATCTTGATGAAGTAACCTCATCATCTGTCTGTACATTTACTAGACAAAAGAACAGGTAGCCAAAAATATTTTTTGATATCTCTGATTCATTGTATACTGCTGATAATTAAGTATATTGCCCTGTCAACAGAAAATAGAATTTTGATGATCACTTAATTAAGGCATATTTTCTATAACTAGGACCCAACTAAGCCTAATATCTTTATTTTGCCCTTTCAATTCCTATTTGATTGGTTAGTTCATTTAATGTACCCCAGTGTTTCAGTAAGACATTGTATATAAACCTCAAAATATCAAAGAAATCATGCTTTATACATTTCTTTCAATTTAACCAAATATTATTATTAAGTATTCATAAATAAGAGTATATGTAACACACATAGCTAGTTTAAAGAGTAGTAATAAAATGAGTACCAGTGTTCCCACTAACCAGTTTATGTAGTTGGGACCTTACAGGCATCTCTAAAGCTTCCTATTTTGTCATCCTTGCTTGTAATTCCTACCCCCTACCAGAGATAACCAATACATTTTGTATTATTCATTCTCTTTTCTTTAATGGGTTTTTCCCCATATATCTATATACTAATATAACTTGTTCCTTTTGGCCTGAATTTGAACTTAACATAAAATCATGCTGAAGAAACTCATCTGTGATATGATTTAACACTCAACATTACATTCTGAGACATGTTCATGTCTATAATTGTGCATAATTCAATCTTAATATGATTCCATTGTTTGCATATATCAAAATTTATTTATGCACCGCTAATGAACATGCTGAGAGTTATATTCTTGTCTCAGTCTCCTATTGCAATATCAGAGTGACTCTAGGAGATCTATTACTAGGTCATAGGGATGTGCATTTTTTTCGACATTACATGGAGAAGGCAAATTATTTTCTAAAATATACTAACTTAAAATTTCCACAGCAGTGTGTTGGAGTTTGCATTGTTCCTCATGTCTGAAAATATATGGTCTTAGCAGACTTTTAAATTTATGTCTGCTTTATTTTCATGATAACTAATGAGCTTAAGCATCTTTTCAATTTTATTAAAATTTGTTTCCCTATTAAAAAATAACTGTTCATAACTTTTTCCACACATTTTTCCTGGATTTTTTGGGTTATTTATTTTTTGTTTCATGAGAATATATGTACAATGATACTAACCCCATTTTTTACTTGTTTTCTCACCTTTTTCTTTTCAAGAACTTCAAAATAGAAGTTCTTAATTTTAATGTAGGCAAAACTATCAACTTTCTTACTTTATGTTTGTGGCTTTTTTTAATATTAATAAATCATCCTTTACTTCAGGCACATAACGGTATTCTCTATGATAGATGCTAGAAGTTTGAAGTGCTGGTTTTCAAAGTTAAGTTTTTATCCATCTAGAATTGGCTTTTCTGGATGCTGTGAGCTATGGATCTAATGTCCATTTCTTTAATAAGCCATCCTTTTCCCAATGCCAACTCTTCTGTATCAAATCTGAATATATACACTGGTTTATTTCTGGGCTCTCTAATCTCATTCATCAGTCTGGTCATCCATCTCTGCACAAATATCAAACTATCTTACTAGAGGTTCATTTTAAGTCTTTTTTTTTTAAGATTTTATTTATTTGACAGAGAGACATACAGTGAGAGAGGGAATACAAGCAGGGGCAGAGGGAGAGGGAGAAGCAGGCTTCCCGAGGAGCAGGAAGCCCAATGTGGGGCTCGATCCCAGGACCTTGGGACCATGACCTGAGCCGAAGGCAGATGTTTAACGACTGAGCCACCCAGGCACTCCTCATTTTAAGTCTTGATATGACCTAGAGCTTAGGTTTAATAAGCAAGAGACACTGCTCAGAGATAAGCAAAATGTTGTCATCCTTTTTATTTCTAGGGATGCTTAGAACTTACTATACCTAATTTATTTCATCCTCTTTCAATACAGCTCTCTGTACTTTTGTTTAGAATGTGCTTGGTATCTTTTTAACCTTACACTTTGAATCTTTCTTCATCTTTATATTTTAGTTGTGTCTCTTATAAAGAACACATAGTGAGATTTTCTTGTTATTTCCATTCTGATAATCTTTTTTGAGGTATTTAGTCTATTTATATTTGTTGTAATATTCATATAAAATATGTGGAATTATTTCCATCAACTTTTTTTTTGTTATTACATTTCCCTCTACTAGTTCCACAGCTCAGTCTTTAATTTCTATTCTTTTAGCAGTTACCCTACATATTTAATTTATGTCACTTTAAAAGATTCTGTTTAGTGGTATCATTAACTTGAACAATAATAGCATATAAATTGGAAGGGAGCTAATTAGAATAAAGCAGACCTAGGTCCTTACATTATTTGGAGAGAGATTAATATCTGAAAAACTGAAATACTTTATACTTAATTTTTTACTTATTGTGAGACCATACAGGTAGCATGACTTGGGGTTTCAAACCATGGTAGGAAGGAATTGTTAGAGATTCTCATGGGAGACTTTTTCCATTTACCCAAACCTGAAGTATTCCCACAAAACCTTTCTGCAGAGCAAGTTTATTGTTGACATCGTTTATTTTTCATTATTTGCTTTTTGTTGTTGTTACTGTTGTTAATCCACAGAGAACACGTCACTTTTACAATAGTATTAGATATGACCTGCCAATTTTTGTAAACCCAATGTTTTGTCTATCTCTGAGCAGTTCATTAGCCTGTTAAACTGAAAGCCCTAGCCCTGCATAGGGCTCCCTGCTCAGTAGGAAGTCTGCTTCTCCCTCTCTCTCTCTCTCCCTCTGCCCCTTCCCCCTGCTCGTGTATCCTCTCTCTCTCTCTCTCTCAAATAAATAAATAAATAAAATCTTAAAAAAAGAAAACCCTAAAGCTCTAGGCCAATGTTTCTCAAACACCTAAAGTAAAGGACCAGGGTTTTTTGGGTTTTGTTTTTAATTTCCTATCCTTTACAAACCATTAATTTAGTAAAATACACTTAAAATATTGAAGCAATGTCAAATTATTTAAAAGTTTCTAAACATATAATCTCTCATAGATGCTGTTCCAAAACACAAGATATTTTATACAAATGAAATTTTTAAGCTGATTGTGCTTTATATTACCAAAAATGGAAGTTCCATATTTCTTTTTCTATTGCTGAAAAGTTATTTTAGATAGCTATACTGTATTCTGAAGTTAATTTTAGAAATTACTTCTTTCCCAAAAATATTGTACCAATGATAATCTGAATTTAATTAAACTCACATCTATGTTATTTTTATAATAAAATAGTGACTCAAAATTGTACTTGTCATAGAGATTAATATTTTCTGTGTCAATGTACATGATAGAGGTGAAGCCTTTATCTTTAAGGCAATTCTTTCTGGTGTTGTAACTATATCAAAGTACTTTTCATTCACACATAAACATAGAAACATTAACTGTCCCTAAATTGCCTTTAATTTAACTTATAGTATTTTCTTATATACTATTTACTATCAAGATTGTTTTCTACTTAATAATTAAAGGGAAGGGGGAAGTATGACATAGATAAGCAAGATTCATGATAAAAGAAAACCAGGAAGGATGAACTCTGCAGTCTAAATTATAGACAATCAAAAACTGCTGTATAAAAACTATGATCCTAGTATCAAATATGGGACTTCACTATATTGGGTATGTTGTTACAAAACACAAATCCAGACAACAAATAAATTCCTCTGACATTGTGCTTCATTGAAGAAATAAAGAGTTATAATATTATGACTGCTATCAAAAGTGCAAAAATTCAATAGAAAAATTAACCTGTGAAACATGTTATCTGACAGCTAATACTGAATCTGTACTATGAAAGGTTCAAGATTTTTAAGGTTACTGCTGATAATGGAAGAAAACAAAACAAGCAGAGTCCCTGAATTATAGCTTTTAAATATATGATGTGAAAATAAATCTCTGATTTGAAAGAATGATTTACTAGCCCATTTCCATCCTGTGAGGGATGTATAACCTTCTCAAAAATTATCCAACATTTTTGTGCTTCCATTATGTATTTGTGTTCTGGTTATTTTGAAATTATGCATTCATCATCTAATGTAGCAAGAAAAATGAGTAATACTAAGACCTTATCCAAAGTAATTCACCATGGCTAATGTGGGTGATGCTAGTGCAAAAAAATTTTTTTGCCTAATTTTATGTTTAATCTAATGTTTTTGAAATCACTTGTAAGAATGACTGAAGAAAATTACCTGCTATGTTATAATTCTGCCACCACCAGTTCATAAATATTATCAATTGCAAATTTTTCACTACACTAGCTAGAGCAATAAATACATTTCTACCAAGATATTTATATGTGCTCATTTTTATTACATTCCTAAGACATTTTAACATAATTTTGATGCATTTTAATAAAGCAGAATGAAAATTCATTACTGCTTAAAAACTCGTATTGTATTGAGTTATTAAATGAACATGATATTTTAAATACACAACTATACATAGCTAATATCTGTTAAAATAGAATTTACAAGGGAATAATCATTCATAAAGCACCTGTATTTCTGTCCAATAGGAGATGAAAAACAGCATTATAACAGTTCCAAAACTATTCAGAGAACTTTGTAGAAATCCTGGGATAATTAACGAAGGTACCTTAGCTTTTTTTGTCCATTTTGATAACTGTAAGATATTCCATTCAAAAAAAGATGTTTGTCTATTTATTCACATAAACTTCTAACAGAATATATTCACTGAGTAGGCTTAGTATAGATATCAAATATTGTCTCATAAAATTTCATTTAACATTGAATATACAACTTCTATGTTTTCTTTCTATGTTTATTTAAGAAAGAAGCATTCCTCAGTGACACATTATGTTATGAAGTATATAAGAATTATAGTAATTAAAATTTGTGAACATTTGAAAGACTATATGTTAAAGTAACAACTTAAAATGTTATATTCAAGAATTATTAGGCATGTAGCTAAGACCTACCCCATTAAATTATTTTATACTAAAAATTTGGGGTGTCTATTAATCCAGTGTATAATCTATATATATTATCTAATTATTCATTTGTATTCATTATATACAAATAGATTAAAATCATTCAGAATGTTATCTCTGAGGTTGTTATACCCAAATTTTAAGAGAAACTTAAAAAAAATGCTAAAGGCACTTAAAAATAGAAAAATCATTAAGTTGACTATCACTTTCAAGTAATTTTGGAATATGTATTTAAATAAAACAGTTATTTGTTGGACACTTTCTATATGTTCAACAATTTAAATTTTATGCCAAGACTAGCAGTTGAATGCACATAGCAGTTTTATTTAAAAAAGCCAAAATTGGAAATAACACAAATGTCCATCGACCAGTACATGAATAGACAAATTATAGTACACCCATACAGTGGAATATCACTCAGCAATACAAGGAATAAACTACTGATACACACAACAGCTTAAGTGAATCTCAAAATAATTATGTTGAGTGAACTTAGCCAGACAAAAAAGAGTGCGTGCTGTACGATCCTATTTATATAAAATTCTGGTGAGCGCAAACTAATTTATAGTGACAGAAGGCAACTCAGTGGTTGTGTAGAGATGGGAGAGTAAGAAGGGGTGAAAGGCTGGAACTACAAGGAGGTGGGATGATAGAGATGTTCATTATCTTGACTGTGATGATGATTTCATGGGTGTATACGTAAGTCAAAACTTAAATTATACACTCTAAATATGTACAGTTTATTATGCAATTATACCTCAATAAAACTTTTTAACTGCAAAAATAAATAAATTCTATACTTGTTTTAACATGCCTTACTTTCCCTCTTCTACCGTCCCACCGCAATTATGTCTTCTCACTAGAAAAATGTCCTGAGTACTATCACCCAAAAGAGAATTATAGAATTTGGTAAAACAATGTCTTTTCCAAAAATAAATTAAGTTCTTTAAATAGCTAACAGTAGGGGCACCTGGGTAGCTCAGTGCTCAGGTCAGGATCCCAGGGTCCTGGGATCGAGCCCCGTTTTGGGCTCCCGACTCAGCAGGGAGCCTGCTTCTCCCTCTCTCTCTGCCTGCTGCTCCCCCTACTTGTGCTCTCCCTCTATCTCTCTGTCAAATAAATAAATAAATAAAATCTTTAAAAATAATAATAAAAAATAGCTAACCCTATATGAATTTCTCTCTATTTATAAAGCATTGCATTTATTCATTACGTTCGTAATAGTAGTTCAATTTCCAAAAAAACCCACCTGTTTTTAAAAGAAGAAATAATGATAAGCACCTGTTGAAAAGAAAAAAATAATTGCACAAGAGGAATTAGGCATATCTTCTTAGATCTTTTGGCTCTGCTGAAGGTAGCAAAATCTCTTTCATGCTACTGAAATTTTTTGTTATTTTCTTACTATTTTCCAGTGTCACCACATATTATGAGATCCAAGTGGTGACATCAGAAAAATTAAACTCTGGACATTTGGGCATACTGCATCCAAGCATACACTAGCAATGTAGTGACCTGACCTTTGAAAGAGGACAATTCATGTGCACATAGCTCACGCCTGTCTGCCTTCCATATACTTAACAAGATGATGATTGCTCCCAGCTATGTTGATATACTTCTATCCACTTGACTGGCTGTGGGTAGGATGCAAATGATCTATCTGGTAAGAAGTGATCTTCTTTGTAGATGTCTCCCTTAATCAGAGTAAGATATAAGCAGGTATGCTACTTTACCTAGTCCTGCTACTACCTGCACTGCTTTGACTTGCTTTATATAAAGGGTCAGTACAAATACTGCTATAAAATGGCCAAGGGAATGAGTCCCTCCAACAAGCTACTTGTGGCAATGGACAGCAGGAAATCCTATCTGACAAATATATTGCATATCTTCATAGATAATCTATAACTATAACGTTGGTTTAATTCCTCTCAGGAAAAGGAGTATTTTCCACTACATACCAGATAAAGCTATATGAAATTGCCAACATGCAAACTTTTTTTTAAGATTTATTTATTTATTTTGAGAGAGAGAGAACATGTGCATGTGAGCAGGGGAGGGGCAGAGGGAAAGAATCTTCAAGCAGACTCCCCATGGAGCCCAACACAGGGCTCTATTCCACCACCCATGAGATCATGATCTGAGCCAAAACCTAGAATTGGACGCTTAACCAACTGAGCCACCCAACACCCCTATGCAAACATTTTTGATCCATAAGAATGCTGATTTCTTATGGTTCAGCCTAATACATCCTATAACCTAATATAGAATTTAGGGGAAAAACTGTTATCTCCATTTTTGTTTCAGATTTATGTTATTGAAAACAGAAATTTCTCCCTGGTGGCCTACATCTGTGCCTGAATTTCCAGAAACATTTAAAAAATGTCTAATGTAACAGAACTATTATAGCATTTTCTATTAATACTAGTGGTTTTCCAAGGTATGATGCAAGTCCCATTAAGTAAAGAAAGTGGTACATTGATGAACATGAGAGCTATTAGAAAATATGCAGCTAGCATTCCAAACCAGCATGCCTTAATGGATAATATTACTTAAAACAATTACACTTAGTTAAGTTTTAAAAAGTGACTCAATGATCACTTCTCAGCCTTTTGGCTAAGATCAAGTGTAAAAAAAGACTCAGTGAAAAAAACTAAGTAGATAAAAATGCAGATGGTATTCAATACACACGGGTGACAAAAGTATGAGAAATATTGGTCTACATGACCACAATTTTCCATGTATTACTATATATTGCTTATATTCCCAAGTTTCCCTAGGGAAGACAAAAGAGCTTATATTTGGATGTACTATGTAATGTTGTCAATTTTTGTTAATGAAAACCAGACAAATATTAGCAATTTCATATGATTCGATCTTAATGTGTCTCTGTGACCACACAGCATTCATTTTCTAAAAGGTATTAAGTAAAAGTTAAATTTTAATTGAATGAATGAATTCAATACAAAGACTGAGTTTTTATATGTCTCAGTATACATATAAAATATATCTACCAACAGGTTTAGGAAAACTTGCCTATAAACAAATGGCAACTGAAACATCAGGATAGAAGTCAACATGCTTAACTCATGTATGAATATTAAAGATACATGGATTCTTTTTACACAACACTCTTCCTTGATAGCAACACAAAAATAAAGGATTATCCCTCTTAGGAAATCACACCTTTGCTGACCTACATCCAAATTGGATCAAGGATAAATTTTTCTCTTTCCTCCAAAGAAATGGAGTCTAATGACTTAACAAAGAGAAAAACAAACAAACAAACAAAAAACCTCAGCCTAAAATGTCATTCCTTCTGGAATAACATAATTAGGAGCAAACCATGAAAATCTAACAAACACCATAAGAGGACTAAATCAAGCATATTTCCACATACCCCCCCCCAAAAAAATTTTACTCACTTTAGGCATGAAGCACAAAACAATGTAATCATGTAAAAAAAATTAACTAACTTTAAAAATTAGCTTTGTGAACTTCATCAGCACTCAAATATCCCAACTTTTCTTAGCAGATCTCTCATCAGTTCCTTGCAAAAATAATAAAATGAGTATGCATTAGTAATCTCCTCAACAAGCCATTAGAAATCTATAACTCTTTGGACATTATCTGTTCTATGGTGACCAGGGTTAGGGATGCAGGGCAGAGGGAATGTTGAATGATAGCTAAAGTCAGTAATAGATCAAAGCTTTTAACACATTTCACTATCATATGGTTTCTATACTCAGTCTATCATACCCATCTAGTGTAGAATCTCTAGCTATGAAACCAGGCACATGAAAAACTTATGAAAAGACACCCTTATTTAGAATTTTATGTAGGCTAACCATGTAGAAACATATTGTATTAACAGACATAAATGTTCTTGTGATTTCTGTATACACAAATGATGGTATAGTTTAGAAAACATTACAAATTTCAGTTTAATTACAAGGGAGGAATCCTTGCATTTTTATGCCTTTGAGAACATTCCATTTCAAATCCTGAGTTTACTAGCCAGGACTAGTGCAATAAAGTTCAAAAAGCTCAAAATAATTAAAGTTGCCAGATAAAACACAAGATTCCTAGTTAAATTTGAATTTCAGGTAAATGACAAATAATTTTTTTAGTATGAATAGGTCCAGAATATTGCATGGAGGCACATATACTAAAATATTATGCATAGTTTATCTGAATTCTAAATGTAACTGGGCATCCAGTTATTTCCTAAATCTGGCAATCCTAAAAATAATGCATGTGGAAAAGGAAAACAGAAGTCTTTTTCCTGAACAATCCAAAAAACAAAGAGCCTTCCTCGGTGAGTGGAGGTGGTCAAGAGTTAGAAGTTTTGATTGCTCCCAAAGCTAACGAGGGTCTTGAAAGCTTCTTCCAATAGGTTCCCACTGACTTCTCCATGTCTAGAAATAGTTGGCTAACTTGTCTCTTCCCATGTGTTTTTTTGTTGTTGGCTGTAGATTTCACTGGTTCTTTCTTAGATGTAGAAAATCATCCCAAGTTTGCTTTCATCACTTAGTTTTAAAATTATGTACAGATTTGTATATTATCTTGAAGCCAGTGAAGACCAACATTAAAAAGTACTACAGCCAAACAAAGTAATTAATTATAAGGTTAGAAGATAATATACTTTTGCTAATTACTCACAGCTTGGTGCCCATTTTTTTCACGGCAGCCAACAACTGCATGTTTTTAATCTCCATAATAACAATAATGGCATACATCGTTAACTCTATTTTATTCTTTTTTAATTTTTTATAATACCAATAACAAAGATCATTAACCTCTCTTCTGTTTAACATCCAATCAGCCATTTTAGTTAAATAAATATGATAGAAAACATTAAATATCACTTTGCTAAGCTACACTGGCTCTCAGGAGGGGAATTCTTCCTAATGCATTATATTAACATCGGTTTACTCTACAAGTGTCAAACCATGAATGGCAACAAGGAAACAGATAAAGGATAATTTATGGCTTTAATCAAATTAGTTTAAAACTATCTTTTTCAAAGTTGTTTTAAATCTTATTTGTATAATTGCATTGTGTTTATGAAGTTATTTTCTGAAGCTATTTATAGGACAGAGCTGCCCCATTACTGAGATACTGTCAGACAATTGCACGTGAGGATGCCAAGAGAGTGAGAGCCAACACATTTTTGAAGGGAATTTCTGAGAATTAAGTGCTCTCTGAAGCATGGAAACCTGCGTGGTATTGTTGGTCTTGGTAATAGTTACTTTAAATCAAGATTCTTGTTAAGGACAATATACCTGCTTGCCATAGAATTTCTATGAGTTTATTACTTGAATCAGCATTTCACATCATCAGTGACATCAAAAAGAACTAAAATGGTAAACGAGACTCCTACTTAAAATATTCAGCAAAGCCTTCTCCAAAATTGTAACTAAATGGGCATTTCTCTGCACACCAGTGCTTATCAGCCCCTTTATGAGAATAAGCCTATAACTCTGGCAGTGCCATGCTGCTCAATCTACCTGCCTTGTCAGGCTTGTTCTAGGAGATCAGTGTAAAAAAGACAGATCAGAAGAACAGACAAGCAGAAAGCTGCAGGGTGGAGGGGTTACATGATTAAAATTTTATAAGTAATACATATTATTGAGAGAGAGAGAGAGACACCTCTTACTGGAGGCTTTTAAAGCAAATTAACACTATATCTTAATAAATCGTAGTTCTTGTAAAATGCCTCTATGCCTCTCCCCAATTTCTATGCTCAGGATTACAGATTAGCAAAATTTTTTAAAAAGCAAAGATATTATGCTACACTGATTTCTCGGTTAGGGGGAAAAGGTGCTATCCTCTCCCAACATACATTTTAGCATCCTATCTAATTTCCTATCATATGTACATTCCAGAAAATAATATAGGTGGCTTTTATCAAACACATTACATTATATATTTCTCAAACACTCATGAACCAGGTCTATCCATGATGTTTCTGCCCAATGTACCTCTCAGTCAGAGAGAGGATAGTAACTAAGGAAGAAAAGAAAGGATTTTCCATTGGGGCAGAAAGAGGAAGGTCGAGGGGGCAACTTCCCATCTGGCTATGATATCTCACTTACACCAAGGTCTGTACATATAAATTTGAACAGTCATATGGCTTTACCCATCCTCCATGTTCTGACTTCGCATTAGTTAACCGTCTTTCCAAACACAGTACTGGGTTTGGGTTTGGGAGGTCACAGGCACACTACAGAAAACACAGGAGTTGGAAATCAGATTCGAAAATGGTTTGGACAGAAACATGGTCTAACAGGAGAAGCGAAAAGATATCGGGGTTAGTTGCTCCCCAGAAGAATAAGCTAAAAGAAAACCTAAGCTATTATTTGACTTCCATTCTTTTGCCTGAGTACACTTAAGCCTCTGCCGTTGTTTTCCAAAGAAAAACGAACATGACTTAATAATGAGAGAAGAGACAGACTTCTCTTTGATTTATGATTCCTTGGCAAATTCCCAGAGCCCATCCCACAGCCAGCGTCAGTGTCTCAGTTTCCCCTCCCCGCTAGATGCGTCGGAGAGGTGGCCTGGTGAATAAGATGCCCACAGGATAGGACAGTATATGGGATGCAGCCTTTGGGAATGCCAGGCTGTGATAGACACTGACACAGTTTTGTCTTCTCCTTTATGGACTCCTTGTATTGCTTCCTTAATGTCAGTAACTGAATGTCTCCTATTCTTCCTGAACTTGACCTCTCCACTGAAAACTATACTCTCTATTATATGACTTCCATCCCTACTGTTCCATACTTATTTAGAGTTCCTCTACCTTATGTACATTCTTTAAGACTGGTGGTAGAATGCTTTGAACAGTCTTTGATTAGATACTCAGTAAAAGCAGGTATTTTATATTAACTAGCCACGGACCTGGATACTGACAAAACTGAGTGAGGATGGCAAAAAAAAAAAAAAAAACCTTGGAATTTTCTGTACAATGACGGCCAAAAAAAAAAAAGTCTTTCAGAGTTTTCCTATGCCTTCTTTTAGCTAAAAATCCTGGTTTCCTAGCTCCCGGTGCAAAACACTGTTGATTTAAGACACTAAATGAGCTATACTGTCACACAAGATTTGTGGACATTTCACACTGTCTTTCAAATAATTTATCACTAGTATACAGTTCAAGGAAAAAAAATGATTAAAATTTAGATTCACCATAAATTAAAAAGTGATCGCTTTGGTTGTAGCACATTAGAATATCAGAACACAGTAACTATTTATGTTTTAAAATATGAAGCATCAATGCCAAGCAATATCTTTACATAACTCTTGGGTTTGATAGGATGGGCTTTGGTCTAAGAAGGAATACATTGTAAGTAAAAAATATCACTACATGGATATATGTTTATATGATTAAATATTAGATATATCACAGTAAGTGTTCTGAATGGACAAACTTATAAATACATTCTTACTTCTGATTCAAAGAAAAGTATTATTGCTATACTGGTACTATAATGGTGGGTTATAACAGAACTATTTAGCAATAATAAAAATACACACTTTTAAGATTGGTATTATCAACCGTACCCCTGATATCCAGCATTTTGATTTCAAAAAAATTGAAATCTGTCCTCATCTCAAACAAAATGTTACGTACTGTGGTCAAAATTACAAGGTGGGAACGGACAAATTTATCATAAACTGCTAGGCCATCTTGAATCTTCCACCATTAGTCAAGACTCAACCCATAAACCACATCTCCAAACTTTTTCAGGACCCTGCTCCAAGACTACTGTTTTTCTTGAAGTATAAACTAAATTCTTCCTTCGGGAAGTTAAATCTTTCCCTTAATAAAGATTATTTAAAAGAACACAAATAGGCTTTACTCAGGGCACCTGGGTGGCTCAGTCGGTTGAGCGTCTAACCCTTGATTTCAGCTCTGGTCTTGATCTCAGGGTCGTTTGATCAAGCCCCAAGTCGGGCTCCTCACTTAGCACAGAGTCTACTTGAGATTCTCTCTCTCCCTCTCCCTCTGCTCCCCCACTGTGCTCTCTCTCACTCTCTAAAATAAATAAATCTTAAAAAAAACAAAAACAAATAGGCTTTACTCTCCTATACTTTAGAAAAACCACACGAATTTTCTGTTTTTACAGGTCAAAAAAAAATGGTCAAATACTAGCAGTTTCAGATAGTTCAACCTAATGTTATTCTAGACAGGTTTAATGTTCTTTACAAAAGTCATTTGTGAGACAGGTATGTTGAAGTGAAATTTTCCTGGATTCCTTCATTTAGTTTAAAAGAGAAAATGCTATTCTTTCAATAGCAGATGAAAGACAAAAATCTCGAAAACATTAGGCTATTTTCGAACAACCGAAGTTGTGTATTTGATGCCACAAAATTTTCCAAGACAATATTGATACCCAAACTCAATGTTTTGTGTATTTGATGCCACAAAATTTTCCAAGACAATATTGATACCCAAACTCAATGTTTTCCTGAACATATTCTTCTGGAAGCAGTTATAAGAATCTAAAAAGATTTACAAAACTAAAAATAATACCACTATTCTATTTTTTTCTTTTTTCACTTTTGGAAAATATTATTTATTTTGGAATGTAGAGTTATTTGCTTTGAAAAAATTCTTTTTATGTTAACTACCATGGGTATGCTGTTATTTTTAAATGAATTAATGAATAATTTTTAACCCCAGTTTTAATATCTAATACAGTAAATATCAATGGATATAACCCACAAAAGTCAAAGCTCCGTGGAGTTTTCAATAATTTTTAAGAGTGTAAAATGTCTCTGGGACCAAAAAGTTTGAGAACCACCAGATTAATTAAAAAGATAAATCAGAAAAAGAGAAGGGAAACAATAGACACAAGACATTCTATAAATCATACTATTTATTTAGTCCTGAGGGAACCTAGCCTAGACCTGCTTCTAATAAGGGAGTATCTGACTGGCAGATTATCTGAGGACCTCATCTCATTACTCACCTGGGGTGGGGTTAGGAGGGGAGTCTGGGGTGAACACGGAGATTTCCATAGGCATATGTCTGTGTCTGATCCCGTGTAATTTTTTACTGCTCACAGGTGCTACAGAGAAAGCTCTGGGCAAGAACAATGCTAGAGATTAATACATCACGGCAACAGGTATTCTCCTGCATGACTCATTGATTTTAGATATAATTTCAAGGGTCATCAGGCTTTTTTTTTTCCTTATCATAACAATCTTGAGAGATTAAGAAAAACAGAGGTGTTTTACTCTCAGCTTACAGATAGGGAAACAAAGAAGGTTTCGGGGTTTCAGCCTAAGGCACACAGATTGTGTTGGGGCAGGCTGTGGAATTTAAGGAACCTGCTTCCAAGCACGTGCCTTTGTCTACTAGGTCTGTGTCTGTAAAACTGCTTGTTTTACAAAAAACAAAAAACTCCATCTAGAAAAAGAATTTTAAGTGAAATCTGACTCAGAAGCCCATTACAGAGCACAAGAAAGAGAGCTGCTACAGGTGAAGGAGGAACCGTCACCTAGACTCTCACCCACCCATTTTGTTTCCCTTTTGCCAATTCTTTCCTTCTGCTTTCCCTGTCCCTGTCCCTGTCCCTGTCCCTGTCTCGGGACCACCAGGCTACCCAAGACCTTCTCTTGTTCATTTTTCCCTTTATGCCAAGATTCTGCCTCCATTATTCTGCCTTCCTAGCCATCTACTTAAAGATTTACCTCATTTCTTCAAATATGTATGTATTCTCATAAAATATGAAGTGGTGGGTTTTGTGCTTATGTGTTTAAATAACACATATAGTGTTACGCTACAAGCCATGCTCTGCTTCTCATTTTTGTCCTATTAATGCTCTTCCTAAAAATCTACCCAGACTTTTAGTTCTTAGTTCTACATCTGTCTGGTTCCCTTTTATGCACATATGATTCTGTAATACATATTAACATGCCATATTTTACTTATCTGTTTTATTGATTAATCCAGCACTCCATCTAAAAAAAAAAAAAAAAAAAACTCAAGTTTTTTTTGATGTATTACCTTGGGGTCAAGAGGGAGAATTTCTTTGAGATAGTCACGGGGTTGTTGGGTGTACACACACATAATCTTACCGAATGCTGCCCAGCTCCCTGCAGAATGGCCCTCCCACCACAGATCAAGAGGGTTCCTCACTCTTCACTCAAACTTGCCTCCTTCTTCTAATATTCCATATGCTGTTGAGTGTTAGGTGTCATCTCATTATTGTCCTAATTAACATCTCTCTGATAACTATTGATGTTGAGCATTTCTTCAAACATCTGTTAGATTTTGAGTTTTCTTGTCTGTGAAACTGTGTATAACTTCTGTACATTTTCCTACTGGATTTTATGTCTTTTTCTTGGGGATTCCAGTTTTCTTTTCTGCTGTAAATATGAATTCCTTGTAAGTTTTAGATGTTTCAAATACCTTGGCCCAGTAGGTGAACTTCATTTATTGTATCTTTCATTCAGTAGGAATCCCTTCATTTTGATATTGTCACAATTCTTTCTCCCTCTCTCTTTTTTATTTTTTAACTTTTGGATTCTTATTTTTGAATCTTGTATGACAAATTATTTTTGTTAATCCCTAGGTCACAAAGATATCCTCCTAGATTTTATTCCTTTATGGTTTAAGCATTCACATTTACATCTTTGATTTATTTGGCATCCACCTATCTATATGGTATAAGGTAGGAATCCAGCTTTAATTTTCTGCATTTAATGAGCTAATTTCCTGAACACCAGCTGTCTATCCTTTCTTTGTGGGGCCTCATTTATCATGTATCATATATTTTAATCCAATCCATGTTTCTGTGTTTAATTAGCAAATTTTATCCATTAACTGTGACATTAGAACATTTCTCCCCTGTTATTTCATATTTTTATCATGTTTATTTTTTATTATTTTGGAGGTTTCCTTTTTATTTTCTCCTTTCTATTAGCTCTACAAAATTTCTTCTAGCCTTAAAATCATGCATTAACTTTCTATTCTGGTCATGGATCATCGTGTTATGTTTATCTTCCTCTAATAATTTCTCAGAGGTATCTATATCCTTACCGCCTCCCCTTAAAATAAGACATACACTTGGTCTCCTCCCTCCTCCCCACTTTAAAATGGCACATCTAGATTTTTAATTTTATATTGCTCAGACATTATTTTTGTTTGTTTTGTCATGGCTTTTTAAAGATAAAACTAGCATTTAGTAAGCCATTCACTCATACTCTTCCTTTCCACTTAATCTTGTTGCTACCTCTTGTATTTATTTCTCTTATTGGAGTACAAAGAATGTCACGTCTTTGTGTGATATACTTTCAGATTTCTTGTATGCAGGAGAATATATTTATTACACCTTTACATTTAAATGTGAGTTTAACTGGATTTTTTAAAAATACGTTTTAAGAATTATTTAACTTCAACATATTAAAATAAGGGCTCCTTTGTCTTTGTATCCCTTTATTTAGCTCTTTCTACTACTTGCCACCGAAAGCCTAATTGACCTATAGTGGCAGGAGGAAACAAAGGATGAGGAAGGCTGGATGGAAGGGGCACAGCACACGGGGCATAAGGAACACAGACTCCAGAAGCACAGACACGTGGATTTGAGTTGAACATGACAGAGCATTACCAGAGAGAATAAAAAAAAAAAAATCCACAAACTAGGGCAGTGACCCAGGTTTGTTAACACAGGAAAAATAAATCCCTCGGTTTTTTTAATATGTTTTTGGTAATCCATGAATCTCCTCACTATATTCATGAGTTGCATCCAAGAATCCACTTAAATTTCAGGAGCTGATGGCCAGATCCTAGTGTTTCACATGACTTCCTATACCTAGGGATTTTATGGCAAAAAGAAGCGGGGGGGAAAAATACATACATGTATATATATATATATATATATATATGTATACACAAAAATTAAGGAAGGTTCACCATGGGTTCATTGTTTAGTCAATAAGTACGAATTCTGACATTTTGTTCCATGGCACATAAATGTTGATACCAGCTTTTCACTGAAGATCATGCCTTTACCATTTTAAGACGCTTTGCATTTGATTCAATGCTGTCTGATTTTATTACAGCACCTCCTGGTTTGTTTTTGCTGCATTTGCCTGTTGCATCTTTGCTTATCCTCTTCCTTTCAACCTTTCTCAGTCTCTTATAGACTTGTCTTTTATATGTCAATATGTCAATAACCATGTTAGAATCTGTGAATACAGTGCCAAACACACTAGACACATGTCTGCTTTCATGGACCCTACATTCTCCAGGGACAGCATACATGAAAGCAGGCACCACTCCAGACCCAGAAACCAGCACACTCTGTGGCACATGAGAAAGTAGGAAGAAATATACATGGACTAAATGGACTTATTTTTCAAAAATCAGTTACGAAGGAGTCGAAACTTATATCCACACAAAAACCTGCACATGGATGTTTGTGACAGCTTTATTCATAACTGCCAAACCTCAGAAGCAATCCACATGTCCTTCAGGAAGTGAGTAGATGAATAATCTGTGATGTATCAAGACAATGGAGTATTATTCAGCACTAAGAAGAAATGAGCTATCAGGCCAGGAAAAGACATGGAGTAAAATTAATACATATTACTAAGTGAAAGAAATCAACCTGAAAAGGCTATGTATTGTATGATTTCAACTACATGACATCCTGGAAAAGACAAAACTATGAAGACAGTGAAAAGATCAGTGGTTAGGGATGGGCCAGGAGGTGGCAGGGATGAACAGGCAGAGCACAGAGGATTTTTAGGTCAGTGAAAATACTACTCTGTAGGATACTGTAATGGTGGACACAAGTCATTACACATTTTTCCAAACCCATAGAATGTAAACACCAAGAATGAACTAAAAAAAAAGTAAACTATCTTTGGGAGCTAATGATGGGTCAGTGTAGGTTCACTGATTGTCACAAATGTATCACTCTGGTGGGATGTTGATAGTGGAAGGAGCTATGTGTATATAGGGACAGGGAGTTTATGAAAAATATCTGTACCTCAGTTTTGTTGTGAACCAAAAACTGCGCTTTCTAAAAAAGTGAAGTCTTAATAAAAACAAGCAGACAAACAAAAATTAGTTAATCAAAATCTTGCTAAATTCTTTGAAGGAGAATTACACAAAGCTAAAGGAACATTTAAAAGAGAGATCTAATCTAGGGATGAGTCTATTCCCCTAATAAGTGGCTCTTGCTCAAGGATGCCAGACTATAAATCAAGAAAAGAGTATTTCAGAAAAAGGGAAGAGAATTGTTTTCTATTTTAATTTGGCTATATTTTCCAATTTGGTATAGAGAGTAATGTTTATAAAGCAAGTAAATAGATAAGGCAGAACAAGTGCTATAAAGAAAAACTTCTAGCTACCAGGACCTATTATAAGCAAAACAAGGCAAGGGAAGGCAATTAGGAAGAGGCCCCCCCCCAAGCGCCTTTAATGGATTGATTATATAAACATAAAATGAATAAACAGAGGTTTATAAACAAAGTAGAAGATCTTTTCATCATCTTTAAAATGAGATTTCAGGCACCTGCGTGGCTCAGTAGGTTAAGCGTCTACCTTCTGCTCAGGTCATGATCCCGGAGTCCTGGGATGGAGCCCCGCCTCGGGCTCCCTGCCCTGCGGGGAGCCTGCTTCCCCCTCTGCCTCTCCCACTCCCCCTGCTTGTGCTCTCTCTCTCTGTTAAATAAATAAATAAAATCTTTAAAAAATAAATAAATAAAATAAAACGAGATTTCTACTTTTTGAGTTGCTATGAAAATTAGAGAATGATTAAACTCCTTTAAATCCAGTTTCAAACAAGGCAATAATCATATAAAAAAATCATATAAAAAAATACAGCACCTACCATACACTAGGCATTCAATAAATGATTGTTGTTTTGTTGTTATTATAAGTAGATAAGTTAAAGTGTAGTTTCTTCTATAAAATGTGGTGATACCTATCTTATAAGATTCTTTGGAGAATTAAATTTTAAAATGTGTATAAAGCATATCTTTCTGTGTTTAGAATTTAGTAGGCATCAAAAGGTTCACATTTCATAGATGAAAGTACATAAATAGATTTTATTTTATTTTATTTATTTTATTTTTTTTTTAAAGATTTTATTTATTTGACACAGAGAGAGCAACAGCGAGAGAGGGAACACAAGCAGGGGGAGTGGGAGAGGGAGAAGCAGGCTCTCCGCCGAGCAGGGAACCCGATGCGGGGCTCGATCCCAGGACCCTGGGATCATGACCCGAGCTGAAGGCAGACGCTTAACGACTGAGCCACCCAGGCGCCCCCATAAATAGATTTTAAATAGGTAGATCTGTAGACAGTCACAGATATCGGTAGCAGAAGGAAATTCAATGGGATGGAGAGACAAGTTGACATTTGGGAATGTAAGGTGTTTCCGGCAAAGCTTTCAGAAGAAACAAGGAGCCATCAAGATGAGAAGAAACAGAATGAACAAATAAAGGGGAACTATAGTGTTCACAGCAAGGACTCCCCAGAAACAGAGATGCTATCACCCTAACAGGGCCACAGGGCTTCTCAGCACTTAAAAATCGAAAATCAAGGGATTTCATAATTCGATACTGAAGCCAGGGAATTAACAGAAATAAAGTAAAATTTAGTTTCCGATAGTATCATCCCTGGACTGAAAGAGATCTCAAGTTCATGAAGAGAGTAAACTGTCCACATTGTATAGCAGCTGAAAACTCTGATTGTGTCTCCAATCTCAATTCATGAGAGCACCTATGGGTGTCATGTATTGGACATTTTACACTCGAAAAATTAGGCAAACTCTCCATACCTTCTAAGGTTAGCCATTAGTATCAAGATGAATAGAGGGTTTTTACAGCTCAAAAATTAGGACTTCGAAGGTTTATAGAGGTAAAGTATAAGAGACATCAAAGAGGAGAAAAATGAAGAAATAATTAAGCTGCTGGCCTGATTGTCTTCTTAGTATTTCTTATGAGGCTAAAGAGAGTAGAGGAAAACCCAGGAGGAATAATCTGTTAACTGAAGCCCCTTGATAGATTTACTGGGAGGGGAGGAGGAGCCTAGACAAAAAGGAAGAAGTGGTATGTCTCAATTGAAGAGGTGGTAAACCCTTCAGCTAAATGTTCCTACAATCAGTTCTTATTGAAAAGGTAAATCAGATGGGCTTCCTGAAGTAAGCAATAAATACTCTCAAGTGCACAAACACCATGGAATTATGAATAAAAATCTGAGTAGGAGTGTCTATTTTTATTGCAATGTCTCTATGAGAGAATGCCAGAGATAAAGTGAAACTGGTTGGATACCATAAGCCTCTTAAAATGATCGCTTAGGATTTGCTGCACATATACACTGAGAAAATAAAATGCTTCTTGGATTTTATTGGTTCAATCTATCCAGGATCATAAGTATGTAATCAGGTATGTTTCAGGATATTACATTTTAAAATAGCATTCTTTTTCATTTGCCTAATCTCTTATTGCCCTCCAAATCAATTATCTGTGCGCCTGACTTGGGCAATATATAACCTCATGTTTTCTTCTTGTATTCTGTAAACAACATAACAAAGGAAACAACTTGGTGCCATCAATTAAATATTAAGAGTTTTGTTCAGTGCTAACACAGTCCTTCCCCAGAAGCAGCAGATGGTCAAAAAAGCAAGAGCATATCCAAATTCAAAATAAGTTCTCTGAGAGTAGACTGCTAAGGTAATTATCAAGATAACTCAGGGATAAATCCCACTTTCGACATTATGTTCAAATGTAAAGACATCCTCACCCTAAATCAGATGCAGCATTGTCCCAATTTTCCATTTTACCCCAAGCACCACAAATCCGGTAAGAAATGGATTATAAAATGAATTAAAAAATGAATAAAAGTATACGCATACATCTGATATCTAATATAAAGAGGTTTGCTTGAACTTGATTACAGGGTCCAGTTAAAGAGAAAAAAATTGTTATAAATCCCCAGTGTGTTTACTTACGTTGAGTTTTATGATAATAGTACTTACATTTTCCTGATGCAAAAAATTCCACATATTGAACAAGCATTTGCAGGCATATCTATTATATGTTAGGGATTGAGGTATAAACACTAGATATACAAGAAAAAAGGTAAAATTCAGTTTCTATTGTTAAAAAAAGGAAAACCACAGGCCCAAAATGGCATCACTTAAGCCAAGTCACCAAATCTGGACTTAATACCCATGCTACTTTCAATTTCAACCTTCCTTAACAGTCTTAACTGGTCAGTCAGGAATTTTCTGCTCAGCACCAATGAGGTAATCTGTTACATGGGCCTTCTCTCTCCCCCAAAGGAAGATGAGGTCATCTGTATATTAAGAGCCCCTGTCTTTTTTTCTCTTTTGCTAATCACTTCCTTGCCTCACCTTCCTTCCTGTAAAACCTTGCATTTTGTACAGCTCCCTACAGCTTTCCTCTTCTTGCTAGATGGGATGCTGCCTAAATCACAAATTACTTAATAAAGCCAATCAGATCTTCAAATTTACTTGACTGAATTTTGTTTTTTAAAACTATCCTTGACACATATACCAGTAAGGAATTGAATTCAGCTACTAATAACAGAGATGTACCTGAACTGAGTGAATAGCCCAAAGATGGTATAGTGGTTTCTGAAGTTACCAGGGACTCGGGTTTTTTTTGATCTTTTCCCTTTACTATCCTTAATCCTCAAGATCACAATCTAGATGTTGGAGCTCTAGCAAGAAGGAAATACTGGCAGCAAGATCATCCCCCTCCCTATTTAAGGAACTTTCCTCTCTACCCTCTACAACAACTACTATTTGAAACAGGGCCACACCTAGCTCCAAGGAAACCTGAGAATCTTTTTATTAAAAAGAAGAAAATGGATATTGGGTAGGCAATGAAAAGTCTCCACCATCACTAACAAAAACATCATTAACAATATGACATGATGAGTATGTTAGTGCTGGCTTTTCAGTGTCACGTTTTAGGAGAAGTTGGCTAAGTGCAGGAATCCTTGGTAGAAAAATTAACATACGTCCCAAAGTGATCAAGGAACCAGTTGCATTTAGGGAATGTAAAGAAAGTTAGTGTAGTTGAAGAGTAGAATGTTTGGAAAAGTGGTAGATGAGGCAAAGCCTGGGCATCCTTTTATAGACAATATAGCATCGAGGTTAAAACTCAGACTCTGGTGTCCAAATGCCTGCATGACCTTGAGAAATTAGTTAATTATTTTGTGCCTCTCTGTGAAATGGGGATAAACACCATACCTACTCTCACTGGGTTGTTATGAGTATTAACAGATAAAACAGGAGAAACCCTTAGAATATATATTAAAATAGAACCATTATTCAATGAGTAGTATCTAGTGCTAGTGGTCTGTGAATGGTCTTGCTTGTCTCCACATAAGGAACAGCAATGTCATTAACTAGGTGATTCTGACTCACCAAAGGGTCTGGCGAATGAGATAGGTTTCTTAAAAAGATAACATTGTCTTGTATGGTAAGATTTAAACTGTTGTCAAGGAGGTTCAGAGGACATTTCATGTGAAACATGAGATTCTGAACTAAGTCAAGGAAATTGGCTACATTTTAGATTTTTTATAATATTGCCAAATTGCTTGTTGGAATACCAACAACTTCAACTCCCACCAAGATGTGAGTGACACCTCACAAAAACTTAATGAGCATGTTCATCTTTTCCCTTGAATGTTTGCCAATTTATTAAGTGAAATGATGTGCTTATTTTATTATTTGAAATTCTTTTTTAACTTTCAATTTTTTTCATAAGCTTATTAGCTTTGGACTTCCTGTGTATGTTTATCAGTTTATATCATTTTCCACTTATATATTAAAAACAATGCTTCTCCTACTGTTTCAATGAGCACTTCATATATAAATGTCTTTAACCACTTGCATGCCCTATTAGTTTCCAAGATTAAAGGTTGCATGCGGGAAAGGTCAAAAGAAGACCTCCCCTGATTTAATTATTAATATACCAAAAAAAGAGGCAAGAGACAGAAGACATTCTAAAGAAGAATGGTATTGTGGGAAAAGCCATGTAAACCCTCCTCCCAAAAGTCAATGATATTTTTAGTAAATTCTACAGAGTTCCAAAATATTTTGGAGAGTATATTTATGGAGAGAATATGAACACTTGCTGAGTCCTGCTTTGAGGTCTGTAGGGAGTAAAATCAGAATTTTCTCAGACAGAAACCAATCATAGGTTACCTTGTTAAGGTTATTCTCATGCATTTTATATAATTGATGTCATTACAAGTTGAAATATTTTCCATTATGGTTTCTAAGTGGTTATTTCTGGCATATAGGCAAGCAGTTTCATATAATTTAATGTACTCTTAGAAATCCTAAGTTTTTCAGTTGATTGTCTTGAGTGCTAATGAGGATTTTCATAATTCTTGATTATCTAAAACAATGAGGGGGTATTATTTAGATAAATAAGGATCAAAAAAAGAATTGTATTTTGTCAAGAAATTCATAAATTATTAGACCAGACTTTTAGTACTTTTATTCTCCTTGAAATATTAATGTCTTATGTCAACTTAGAGTTAAAATGAGGCTTCTGAGAGCTGTAATTATTACTGTGGTCACATATCTTCATAACATTTACTCACAAACAAATTTTATTAAATCTATTTAGTATACAAAATACATGCCAGATTGGAAAAGTTGCCAGGGGAAGCTGAGATAAGATACCAAGAGCAGGAATTAAAAAGCTAGTCTCCCTACTCACAACACATCTGTCACCAAACATAAGAGGTTTTTTGTCCCCTCCTATTAAAACATCCTGACACTAACCACTCACAGTAATTTTAATAAACGTAGTCTCACAGACCTACCAGTAAGAGCTCAGTTCCACAAGATCTCCCCTTACCTCAGATGACAATCACAAGTCCCAAGTTACCACCTGTATTTCTCACAACCAGCTCTAGACTGGGTATTCCCCTGACCCCCTCCTTGGGTTTGATAATTTGGTAGAATGGCCCACAGAATTCAGGAAAGCACTTCAACCACTACTACTGATTTATTATAAAGAATATAATTCCAGAACAGCCAAATGGAAGCTATGCGTAGGGCAGGATATGTGGGAAGGGGCACAGAGCTCGCATGTCCTCTCTGGGCAGGCACACCACCCTCCCAGAACCTCAGTGTGCTCACTAACCCAAAAGTTCTCCCAACCTCTTTAGTTAGGGTTTTTATGGAGACTTCATTACATAGGCACGACTGATTAAATCACTGGCTATTGGTAATCCACTCAACCTCCAGCTACTCTCCCCTTCCTGGAGGTGTGGATGGAGGCTTAAAGTTCCAACCCTCTAATCACATGGGTGGTTCCCCTGGCAACGAGCTCCCCATCCCTAGGGTATTTCCAAAAGTCACTTTAAAACATAAAGTCAGGTTCCGTGGAAAGGGGCTTGTTATGAATAACAAAAGAGGCCCCTTTCAGTTTTATGTTCCAAACTGCGTCTGTTGTCAGGGACAAATGTTAAAACAAAACATGTTCCTATTGTTCTTATCTCTTAGAAAATTATAAAGATTTGGGGCACCTGGGTAGTGTAGTCAGTTAAGCTTCCAACTCTTGGTTTTGGCTCACATTGTGATCTTAGGGTCGTGAGATCGAACCCCACGAACTGCACGTCAGACTCCATGCTCAGGGTGGAGTCTGCTTAAGATTCTCTCTCCCTGGGCGCCTGGGTGGCTCAGTTGGTTAAGCGACTGCCTTCGGCTCAGGTCATGATCCTGGAGTCCCGGGATCGAGTCCGCATCGGGCTCCCTGCTCAGCAGGGAGTCTGCTTCTCCCTCTGACCCTCCCCCCTCTCATGTGCTCTCTCTCATTCTCTCTCTCTCAAATAAATAAATAAAATCTTTAAAAGAAAAAAAAAAGATTCTCTCTCCCTCTCCATTTGCCCCCTCAAAATAAGTAAATAAATCTTTAGAAAAAAGAAAATTACAAAGATTTTAGAAGCTCTGGCCAAGAGCATGGGATGAAGACCAAAATACATGTTTCTTATTTTACCACAATATCACAGTAATAAAACTTAAAAATAATAAGTTGAACCTTATGCAATACGCATTGTTCTGGTCCATCTTCAGAAACATAAGGAAATAAAAACTGGAAAACAGCACATTTTAACAGAAATATGATTTGGCCAAAAAGAACATGTGCACTCTGACATATTGTGATTTAAAATACTGAAATCATTTGAGGGCACCTGGGTGGCTCAGTCAGTTAAATGTCTGCCTTCAGCTCCGGTCATGATCCCGGGGTCCTGGGATCGAGTCCTGCATCACGCTCCCCACTCAGTGGGGAGTCTGCTTCTTCCTCTGCCCCTCCCTCCCCCCACTCACGCTCGTGCTCTCTCACTCACAAAAATAAAATCTTTGAAAATAAATAAATAAATAAAAATACTTAAATCATTTGAAAGAACAGTCTAGGGGCGCCTGGGTGGCTCAGTCAGTTAAGCGACTGCCTTCAGCTCAGGTCATGATCCTGGAGTCCCAGGATCGAGTCCCGCATCGGGCTCCCTGCTCGGCGGGGAGTCTGCTTCTCCCTCTGACCCTCCCCCATCTCATGTGCTCTCTCTCTCTCTCATTCTGTCTCAAATAAATAAATAAAATCTTTAAAAAAAAAAAACGGCCTATACATTTTTTTGTTTAAAAGAACTATTCTCATTATATATGGTTAAAAAAACAAACAAGTACCTAAGCAATATGTGTAATTCCAACCATGTGTTCATATATTAACAGACTATCTCTAGATTAGAGATTCACAAGTAATGGCCTTTTCTTTTTGTTCACTTAGATTTTTTAAACTTTTGACAATAATCTATAATTTCTGACATCAGGAAAAAATTACGTTAAAGAAAACCTACCACAATGCTCCTTTTCTATAATTCCATATTACAGGAATAAATTTATTTTTTTAAAGATTTTATTTATTTGAGAGGAAGAGAGAAACAGAGAGCATGAACGGGGGGGAGGCACAGAAGGAGAAGGACAAGCAGACTCTTTGCTGAGTAGGGAGCCCAATGGGGGGCTCAATCCCAGGACCCAGGATCCCAGAATCCCAGGACCTGAGCTGAAGGCAGATGCTTAACCGACTGAGCCACCCAGGCACCCCAGTATTATACGAAGAAATTTAAATAGATTTAAGATAAAAGGAAGTTAGACCATCTAGGGGAGAATTTCTTATCAGAGAAGCACCACACATTGATAAAACATGACCATTGTTACAATTATATAATATTTTTAAGTGAGCCTCAAATCTTGAGAAAATGGGATTCCTCATGAGAGAATTTCATGTTCTTTATCATCCTGGCTCAGACAGAATGTTTACCAGAGTTGCTTTTTTTTTGCAGTTTTCTGGACAATTTATTGATAATTCAAGATGGGACCAGGAAGAATGGAGTTAAATGAAAAACATTAGCAGAAATTGTATGTGTGTGGAGGGGGGAGGGGTGTCAAGGTATGGGTCGTCTCTTGCTTCATTTCAAATCAGTTTCTTATCTAAAATCAAATTCCTTTTTTGGTCTTTTCTTTATTTCTCAAATATCGTGTCTCTATGTTTTAAAATTCATGTACAGCTTAAAGATTTGTTTGAGTTTCTCCATTTTCCTAGCAGGAAAATATGACATGACTTTGTCAATAAGTAAAATTTTATATTTATTTTATTCGTTTATTAAAATGTCTTTAAAAAGTAACTTTTCCCTTCCAATAGAGTCTCATGGACCAGAGATAAAACTTCTAACACATTATTATTCTAGTCTCATTTTTCACTGAAATATAGAACTTCAAATAACATCTATTAATCCACTAAACATAGAATAGTCAAGTAAAAGAGGAAATCTCATTAATCCCATTACTCTTCTGTTTCTCTGTCCTGTTACTTTGGTGACATCCTGGATGCCAACATAGGATGCCTCCTGGCATCCGTCTTAGAATGCGGGTTTGCTCTTGCTGAGATATTTGTATGTGCAGTTGTGGTGGGAAGTTATTTTCATATACTGCCACCGCATTTAACCAAAAGTGAATGAGCATTCAAGTCGAATTTTGTGGAAAACAAGACCATAGCATACTTTGAAAATGAACATTAGGTTTGCAGGTGTTAAATTAACTAAACAAGGAGGCCATTAGACTGAGGTGGTTCTAATCCCTGATAGTAGCCTGCTAAAGCAAACAGAAACCTAAGCCTAAAATGCCTCAAGGTTAAGAAATCAAAACCTAAGGACAACCGGTCACAAACAGCCAACCTGGCTTTCCCAAATAAGGCAAATGCCTAAACTATAACCAATTAAATATGTTCTTGCTTTGCGTCCACCTCTTTTCTCCCCAAGTCTTTCCCCTAGCTGCTGTCAGCAAAGCACTCCCAGCCACTGCAATTCGGTGCTGGCCCATCAGAATCAATTTTTGCTCCAATAAACTTACATTTTTTAATATCCCTCAGTTTATCTTCTAACACAGATAAAAGTCAACTTCTACCATTCATATTAGCTACAGCATGAGTTAACATGGCACTTTTTGGGAAGAATGACCGTAATCAAATCTTTATTTTTGTAACTGTATAAATGTGATCCAAATGTGTCCACTACTAGTTTTTCAAAAAGAAACATTCTATAAATAAGTAAACTGCATCTGCTCACTGATGCATGTATGGACTCCCTAGATGTCTCATTGGGCTTAATTATAGACCATTCACAGTAATACATTTTCAGTGTAAAGTGTAACATAATGTTAAGCCATTTCAGCTTTTGCACATACATGTTGTACTTCTGGCTGAAAGTGCAAAAGAAAAATACTTCATGAATTTGCATTTCATCCTTACACAAAGGTCATGCTAATCTGTATACTGATCCAAATTTAGTATACACACTGGCAAAGCAAGCCCAATGTGGAACTTTTAATAAAAGTGAACTTTGAAATACTGTAAAACAACGCTACATTGTTATTTTGGGTGACTCAATGGTCAAAGTTCTCTGTCGGTAGAGCACACTTGAAATATTTCTTCTCCTTTCTCTGCATAAACATTCAATTATCTAGAAAACTTTGACTAATTAAATTCTGGAGAGTATGTTTTCCTCCCCCACTTTGGGTAAGCACTGCGTATCAAGGGCCTGTAGCTGACATTTCTGAGCCACAGATCTGTATTGACAATTACTCAATCTTTTTGAGAGACAAAGCCCCAGTGTTCTAATCCCGGTTGGGCAAAGTTACTGTCCCTGCTTGGCTAACGGGGATTCATTTGCTCCAAATCCAAAAGGTCCCTGAATTTGCGATGGGGGAGCCAAAGGGACTCCATTTTAGAAAGACTCCATCTATGCCATTTTTCCACTAGGCCCCATTTCTGAATAAGCCAAAGAAGCTATGTTCCCACTTCAAGGCAAAAGCAAAAACAGTTCATCATTCTCTGAGTTTTGTCCTAGGCCCCAAACACCTGATAACATCTAAGAAGAGCCAGATCCCAAACCTGTTCCAGGATATTAGCTTCGAGCAAACCTCCGCTGACACTGGCATCAATACCCTCTACCTTTGGTGATTTATAGAATAACATCTATAGTTCACCTGACACTCACCTCTGA
Organism: Neomonachus schauinslandi; assembly: GCF_002201575.2. Classification (NCBI taxonomy): domain Eukaryota; kingdom Metazoa; phylum Chordata; class Mammalia; order Carnivora; family Phocidae; genus Neomonachus; species Neomonachus schauinslandi. The sequence goes on from NC_058411.1 coordinate 77,783,157, forward strand.
TCGGACCCTACCCTGGAATCCTAAAGGAGCACATACCCCAGACCCCTTTCCAATGTAAATCCCTAACCTCAAGCAGTGACACTCATTCTCCTTTCCTTTCCAAGTCTCCTAGACACTGCTTCTGCTATTCTGTCAGTCACTCATGTTATTAAATAAATTCTGCTTTCACTTTCTTTGGTTCGTCTTTGATGTCTATCCTGCATGAAGCCAAGGATCCTCTTGACTGGTCCTGCAGGCTCCTCCCCTGGGTCCTCAGACCCAGCCCACCTGCATCAAATTCATTTAAGATATAAAAACAGAATCCTTTTAAGGCAATAGAATTCTGAGTTATGATAAGCTGATGTTTTGAGTTTTTTCTGCATCTTAGAACACACACATCCTGGTTTAAGATTCAAACCTCTGGACACAATTATGGTTGACCAGTAGGCTTTTTAGCTGACAAATAACTGACTGATTTGGAAGTCAGTTCTTAAAGCCCCCAGAGAGCAACATGCCAATATCCCTGAGCTTTCGGCTCCTAGATTTTTTACATAGTTTTTACAAAAGAAACAACTCAGGTGTACCAAAGCTTTGTGTAATGAAATCTTTCAGAGCAGCCTGAAAAATATAACTCTTCTCCACCTGGATTCAGTTGTAGGTTAAAGCATATTTAATTTCAAGTCAATAGATTCCCCGCACATCAGCACTTAAGGGATTAAAGACAAGTCTAGTTTTGTTGCCCTAAATGTACTGTTATTGTTATCAATTTATGCAGCCTTGCAATAAGTTTTCAATAAATCTAAGATTAACTATTATTTTCTCGCCTATAAATAAAATATAATCATCTTAAAAATCAATGAAGGGAAAACCATCATATCCATTAACCTGGCTCAGAATCCCTCCAGGCCCTTGCTATGAAACACAACGCTGTGGATCTTTCATTTTATTGAGCTATATCTCTTTGTATGGCAACCAGCAGGCAAAAGAAAAAAAAAATCAAATCTAAAAATCAAAGACTACAGTTTTTTGTTTTGAAAACCACTGAGGCAGGGTCTGAATATTCTTTTCTGCCTGGGGTTAATCTTTTTTCCCCCCACTTTAATTTGCAATCAGATGCAATAAAAGAAAAAAAAATAAAAAAGGACATTGCCTCAAGTAGCTAGTGGCTTTATTACCATCTCTACTGCCAGTCTCCACTTTTTATCACTTCGATATCCTTTGTTTTTAAAGTCACCTGCACAACATTGCAATGTTATAAACACCTTTAGTTGTCTTCACCAACTGTCAGTTTGTACCATCTGCTGTTACAATCTCAAAAGCAGTAATGCATGAGGGTCAAGGCCACTTTCTCTCAGGAAACTAAAAAACAACAGAGCCAAGTTATTTAGTGTTTTTTTCTTTTTCCCTGTCAGCTTTACTACACCCTGGAGTGGACATTTTCCTTGCCTTTCAGTTGTGAATGTTTCTCAAAAGACGTGAACTTCACAATAAGGTAACCATACAAAAACAAGGTTTTATAGACAACCCATTATCAACTAGCAGAAGGGGGTGATTAGTCATCTGCTCCACTTGAAATAGATCCAAAAAATTCAAGCCAGTACCACAAAGAGAAATGCATTTATCTCAGGATTCCAGAACTAGCATAGTCCCTCCTTAATGTGACGGGGGCATCTGTAGCAGCCTTTGAAAAGTTGTAAGTAATCTCAAAAGCCAAGCAGTGAGGAGTTCACCAGCTCTCCCACCCACCACCCACCCAAGACAGAGGACTTTCCCCAACCCCATACCCCACCATCCTAGATGATCAATCCTTTTGACCTTGTTTTGGACTAGAGCCAAAAAAGAACTACCTTTTGTTGACTACTAAAAATGGTCAGTACTAATTCAATCACTTGGTCCAAATGGGTTTTCTAAAGTCATAGTCCCTTTTTTTTTAATGAAAGGAATTATTTATAAGCATATTCTATTTTCTTTATTTCCTGCAAATCATTACAAATTCACATAAAATTTTTCTATGTGTAAGAGGCCTAGTTTACCCTCAAGGCACTTCACATGAAAGTCCAAGTTTTTCCCCCATAAATAAAATATAATCATCTTAAAAATCAATATGAGAAAACAATCGGAACCATTAACCTATCTCAAAATCCCTTCAGCCACTTGTATGAACCACACAGTGCTGAGTCTTTCATTTTATTGAGCTGAATATTTCTTTGCATGACGACTAGCAAAGGGAAAAAAATCAAAGACTTTGGTGTTGTGTTCTGGAAATCAGAGAGAAATGGGAATGTGAGAATAGATTTTGACCCTTTTTGATTACAGAAAACAGATTCTGGACACCCAGGAACAATTGTTTTGAGCTACCGCAAAGAGATTATTAGCTTGGTTTGGATTCTCCTTTTGACAATGTTTATTCATAAGCAATTTATAACGCTGGGAGTCGATTTTGAAAATCATCAAAAACTTTTTCATCAAAAACTTTTCTTCAAGATTAACAAAAAGAAAGACAGAAAAAGAGGAAGAGAAGAGAAAGAAAAGAGGTATTTTAAAAAGTGTAACTCAAATGCAATGACAAGACTAATTTAGGCTCAGTGGTGCAGTAGATGAGCTGAATTGCAAATACATGACCTCGGTCACCATCTGCTTATAGGTCACTTATTCTCTCCTTCCCTGTTGAAATTCTTTTGTAAAGTTCCATAATGAGGAAATATCAGAAGGTATAACTGGACTTTAAACACCTTACTTCATCAGTATATGTAGTCTTATATATTTCTCTTGATACACTATTTAAGAAAATATCCTCCTTCCTTATAATCCTCCATCTTTTTGAAAAAAATAAAATACCTCTTCACTTAAGACAAGGATAAAGTAAATCATTTTCTGGTAGTTTATCTAACAAGCCATGAACATGTTAAATGGATTTTAAAAGGCATTATTATTATATCCATATAAAAACAATCAACTCTGCATGAGATAAGTAGCTTGGAAATTGCTCATTATAAAAATTGAGTAAAGAACCAGTTTTTGCTAGAACTTTGAGAAAACAATCTCATATTTTTAATATTTGTGCCAAAAAGTTTTTAATTATTTTGCTCAATATCTCTACAACCCAACTTAGTAGCTAAACACTTGGAAAAAGAAAACCATATGTAATTTTCTCAGTAAAAATGTAATAAGGAAATAACAGAATCTAAAATATAAATGCTATTGTTCATAACTAAATGGATAAAAATCAACTTCCTTTGATTATTTCTCATTTTAAAGTTTTAAATCGCATCCTATGTCACATAATCAAAAGTATTAAACAAAAGGGAATGAAAGACACATTATTCTCTACCAGCACTTAGCATAGGGCCAGGTATTCAGTCCATTTGCATTTATTGGGATGGTTTTTATTCTCTTTATCTGATTTTATGTTTAGTATTTATTATAATTTACTATGGTTTCTTCTGTTCCCTTAAGTTTTGTTGGCTTACATTTCTCTTCCTTCTCCCTCTTTTTCCTTCCTCCCCAGTTAATTTGGAAATAAAAATAGTGTTTATTGATGTCACTAGTAATTATAGTCCCTCCTCTGATAATTTAAAACATATATTCTATTAATACATCAATTATTAAATAATAATTGTGCCTCCCACCAATAGGTGGGATCTGATCACTGCTTCCTCTCTTTTCCTCTGACATTCAGAGAGACTGCTGGGATCTCTTACTCCCCAATTATCTGCCCTTCCCCAATGAGATGAGATCTTTAGAATGTTTCTTTGTGCCACAAAATTTTACTCAGGTAGTCTATAATTCTTAATTTCAAACTATGCTTATGTTATCCCTTTTGGTGTTTCTTGGTTGTTGAATCCTTACTCTATACAGTAAATTCTCAGTTAATTTTTAAATCACCTACTGAGACTTAATTATTGCAAGAATTATTACCACACTTTCCTCTTTATCTCCCATTACCTTGAGATATAGTATCTGAATCCATTGGCAAAACGTTGGAGTCCTTCCTCAAGGACTTTCTTCAAATAGGCAACTGAGTAGTGTATTCTCAAGTGCCTTAACTTTCTCTTGTCCTAACAGAGAAATAATATTTTGGACAGGTAAAGAATTTCCGGTTAGTGGTTCTTTTTTCTGTCTTCTTTATAAAGGATAAGAATGTTCATATCAAACCAATTCTCTTCCTTTATAATTTATTCTTAAAATTTCACCAGGATATATAGGTTGTAAGTTTGTTTGTTCTCTTTAATTCTTTTTGAGACTGAATGAGCCATTTCAATCTACAGATTGAAGTCTTTCTTTAGCTCAGGGAACTTTTCTTCAATTGTTTGTTGAATTATTTTGTATTAGCCATATTTTTTTTGCTGTATTGATGCTGCCAAACCTATTACCCCCAAATCTTACTGGCTTACAATAAGCCTACTTTGAGGTTTGTAGATTGGCTACAGGTCAGCTGGTCTGCACCGGGCTCAGCTAGGCTGGCTAGTCCAGACTTTCAACCTCATATAGGGTATAGGTTAATTCCATGTGGCTTTTTCTGGGACAATACCTTAACGAGCCATAACTCTGTTGCATATGCATCATTGGTGAAGAAAAGGAGGCATTTCAGAGAGCTGTCAGAAATTTGGCTGACTTCAAAATGTCTCAGCTCAGGAACTGGCACACTTCTCACATGGCCACTGAGGGGTGAGGTGTATTTCTGAAAATAATCTTCCACATACTGCTTTTCTATATATTTTATATTCTTTTTCTTGAAGTCCTGCTATTCACATGTGAAGTCCCCTGGATATTGCCTGATCACTGCAGACATGGTTCTCTTTATTTTTGCTGGGTTTTATAAGTTATTTCTTTCTCTTGGTCTCCCAGAACACTAATTCTATTTTCAGCAAAGATTATATTCTTTTTCAGTTGCAACTATTAAAAGGTTTCATTTGGAAATCAGTTTTATACATTCTTATTATGGATTGATGTTTATGTCCCCTCAAAATTCACATGTTGAAGCCATAGCCCCAGTGGGATGGTATTAAGGAGCAGAAGCCTTTGGGAAGGAATTAGGTTCAAAGGAAGTCATAAGGATGGAGCCCCCATAATGGGATTAGTGCCCTTACAAGAAGGGAAAGAGACACCAAAATTTCCTCTTTCAACCACATGAGAATAGAGCATAGGAAGGCAGCTATCTGCAAAGCAGGAAGAGGATCCTTAGCAACTGAATCCACTGGCACCTTGATCTTGGACTTCCCAGCCTCCAGAACAGTGAGCAATAAATGTCTGTTCCTTAAGTCACCAAGTCTATGGTATTTTATTGTAGCAGCCCAAGATGATTAAGATAGTTCTGAAAAATCTCTTTTATACTCTAAATATATCTCCTTGAGTGTCATTACTATTTGCTTAATTTCCCTTCCATTGCTCTCAGTAGCTCTAAGTTGGTAAAACCCTTTCTATTTTCATTGTTTAATTTGGTCTTCTTTCCTCAAGTGACTCAGTCTCCCAAAATTAACTATGCGCCCTCTTTGTCTATAGAGGGTTGCATTTTCTTTGAATGTTACTACAGGTCAGGCTGTCTGTCACTCGCAGGGAGTGGCAGTAGACTAGTGGCAGAAGGTATGAAAGTTTCTGTTCTTATGGGCTAACAGCATAAAATGGCAAAATGTCATCCTTCTGCCACTTGAAAGAGCCCCCTATAGTCCCAAGGCCCTCTTGGTAGCGTTATCTAGCTTAAAGACCTAGAGATGCTTCATTCAGCACACTGCCATAGTCTTCCTTCAAGGACCCCAAGTTAACAGATCTAGCAGGCTCTCCTGGCCACATGTCAGAAGCCAACAGGTGTGATCCTTTCTGAAGCATCCCAAAATCTAGGCTCTTACCTTCAGTCTTGAACAAAGGCATGCCTTCACTTCCTACACTGGTCCCTGAGTATTTTGTCAATGATATCAAGAGTCCTCACCAGCCAATATGGTAACCACTGGCCACATATGATGATCAAGCACTTTGAAATATGGCTAGATTGAATTGAGATGTCCTCTAAGTATAAAATACAAATAAAATTTTGAAGAATTAGTACAAAGAAAGTAAAATATCTCAATATTTTTATATAAGTTACATGTTGAAATGGTAACAGTTTGGATAGGAGTTAGATAAAATATATTATTGTAATTAATTTCCCTTTTCCCTTTTTTAATATGGCTACTAGAAAACTTTGGATTCCCTATGTGATTTGCACTATAGCTCACATTATTTTTCAAATTGGACAGTGCAGCGTTGGAGATGGAGGCCCTGTCCTGCTCAGCCTTTTCTGGGAGCTTCAGGAAAATTCAGACCATCCTTCAGGAGCCACCAGAATAGTGGAATGAGGAGAAAAGAGAGGCTGGGGAACTACTTGGGCCACCTTCTTCTCCCTGGCCTTGTCTTAAAAAGAAGAATAAATTCCATTTATGCCCATGAGCTTTATTCTTAAAATCATTTATGATTTTAGTTTTCTTAAATGGACATTTCACCCTCGAAAACAAGAATAATTCCTAGGATAATAATGTAAGATGGAAAATTCAACTTTCAAAAATATTTTTTTAAAAAGAATTTTTATTTATTTTAGAGAGAGAGAGGGAGAGACTCCTCAAGCAGACTCCCCTCTGAGCACAGAACCCAATGTGGGGCTTGATTCCAGAATCCTGAGATCATGAACTGAGCCATAATCAAGAGGTGGTCATTCAACTCACTGAGCCACCCAGATGCCTCAAAAATATCTCTAATAAAAGGATATGAGTGAGGGTGCCTGAGTGGCTCAGTCATTGAGCATCTGCCTTTGGCTCAGGTCATGATCCCAGGGTCCTGGGATCGAGCCCCGCATCCAGCTCCTCGCTCCGCCGGAAGCCTGCTTCTCCCTCTCCCACTCCCCCTGCTTGTGTTCCCTCTCTCGCTGTGTTTCTCTCTGTCAAATAAATAAATAAAATCTTTAAAAAAAATAAAAATAAAGGATATGAGTGAAAGATTTTCAATGTTCAAATGCATTTGAAACGTTAATAAAAAATTTCTTTAAAGGTTTAAAATATCAACCTCCATTTGCACAGACTTTTGAAGGCATTTAACGCAACTGCTCACACTTGCCCCTTTTCCATATTGGGTGGATTTATAACATAAATTATATACATTATATACTATTGGTACTATAAAATGGACTTAGAAGCCCAAAATAGTTACTCCCTGCTATTAGTCCTTGTGTAGATATTAGTGTGGCTGCTTTAGGAAGGAATAACAATTTTGAAATTAACACAACTAAAAAATTTCTTGCAAAAAAATTAACATATTCTAGGATACAATAGAAAACATTCTTTTTTTTTTTTTTAAAGATTTTATTTATTTTTTAGAGAGCGAGCAAGAGAGAAACAGCATGAGAGGGGAGAGGGTCAGAGGGAGAAGCAGGCTCCCCGCTGAGCCGGGAGCCCGATGCGGGACTCGATCCCAGGACCCTGGGATCATGACCTGAGCCGAAGGCAGACGCTTAACCATCTGAGCCACCCAGGTGCCCAATAGAAAACATATTCTAATGTCTAGGATACATTGTGGGTGAAAGAAAGCAAGATGTAAAACAACATGAACATTATAATTCCATTTCCACAAAGAATTATTATTTTCTATTAATATTGTACACAGATAGAATTATGTATATTCATACCAACCCATCATCAACCAGGCCTAAACACTGTAACTACACCATTAGTGGGGCTTTGGTATTTTTCTATAAGGCCTCTTTTCAGGAGACACCCTTGCCACAAGCATTTTCGCCACACACACGTCCAGCCCATAACTAAATGATTGCTTTGGTTTCATTTCTCCATTGACAAAGTTCCCATTTTTATATTATATAAATCTTAGCCAGCCCCCATAATTGTTTATACTGTGACAAGTAGACACAGTGGTCTTAAAGTCATAGACAACAGTTACCTATATCAACCTGATAGAAAAGTCAGTGATAAAACTTTCTAGAAGTGCGAAATCAGACTGTGTAAAGCCAGACTGCATACTATACTATCCTAGAAAGTCAGAGCATGGCAGTTACAATAACAAAACTCAGTAACAAGTACAGTACAGCATGAACGCATTTCCCATACAACTCTGAAGTGCCTATCAATGGACACATGACACTGTGCCAAGAAGAAACAACAGTGTGAAAGACTCACAATACAGGACAAAGCTCAGTTACAAATAGGCATGCTAATATTTGGAAAATGGATACTTCTTTTAATAAAGAAATTAATCATTAATTTTATTACTTTTTTCATGCTTCATTAGGTCCCTTCTAATGTCCCTGTTTTTCCTTATTTTATTGTTTACAGCAAAATTGTCTTAACAGCCAATTAGTTACACAGCAAAAACGCTCACAGCAAAAATGCTTGCGGCAAAGATATTTGTGGCAAAACTACCTAAAACAACCATTAACAACACTTTTAGTCTCTGTACACAAAGTAATAATTCAAGAATAATTTTAAGTTATTTAAATAAACTCTGATACTGAAATGACCTCTTCATGATATAAAAAGACCAAAAATAAGGCTACCATTATTTTTCCAAAAGACTCCCAGACCAAAAAAAAATGTTATTTTGAAAGCTTCTTTATTTGCCTAAAGCATGCTATGTCACATTTCTATATTTTATTGAACTTCTATTAAATATATATATATATTCCAAATGTTCCTTGATTTCAGAAAGCAATTTTTCTAAAATCTGACCTTATTTACATTACAAGAGATTCTTCTTTTTAATGAAAGAATCAAAGCACTGTTCCTCTAAAGCACAAATTCCTCTGAGAATTTATAATTTTATTAAAATGATACATTTCAACTCATCAGATATACCCAAAACATAAACTATATATAGGTGTCCATATTGCATGCTTGTAAGATATAGTGACTACATTTATGTCCAACAGTTTGAGAGGTCACTCCACCAAGGCCCAAAAAGTGGCAGTGCACCTATATTTTTTCTACTGACCAAGGAAAAGAAATGTTTTCCAGGCAATATTTCATCAACCTTCAGATTCTCAAAAGTTCTAGCTTCTTATTCTTATTGACAATTTTTATTTTTTTAAAAAGATTTTATTTTTTATTTGACAGAGAGAGAGAGAGAGCACAAGCAGGGGGAGCAGCAGGCAGAGGGAGAAGGAGAAGCAGGCTCCCAGCTAAGCAGAGAGCCTGACGTGGGGCTCAATCCCAGGACCCTGGGATCATGACCTGAGCCGAAGGCAGACATTTAACCAACTGAGCCCCCCAGGTGCCCCTCTTATTGACAATTTTTAAATGGATCCTAGTTAGTTAATGTAGCTTAAATTTACTCAAACTTTTTTTCACCAAGTATGAAAAATGTTGGAATGGCAAATTAAAAGAAATAATTTTTAAAAAATATTTGTAATACAATTTAGAAAGTTCACTCCAGGAGAAATGATGTTAGTGACCGGGGCAACAGGGAGATAATTCAGGAGTCTATGAAAACAGCCCATGCCAGACATGATAAGAACTCCAGCAAGAGTAGAGTAAACAGGGGGAAGATGAAGAATATAACAGATACTCAAGAGCCATTTTCCCACCCTACTTCCCTCCTGGCAGAGCCCACCCCTGACTACAGGGGCCCAGAAAGAGCTTGGCTGTGTGACCCAATCCTGACTAAGGGACCTCATGCTACTAGAGTGAGTGTGTGTGTGTGTGTGTGTGTGTGTTGTGGTAGGGTGGTGGCAGTTGGCCAGGTATTCCTAGAAAAGATTTTCTACCCTGATAAAAAGATTGAGCACGGTAAGAACAAGAAAGAACCTTATCCTTTTGGCTTCTGGATATTGTTACATGAAAGAGTGTTGCTTATTGCCGCATTGGTGCAATCAGCCCCGAGGAGAAGACCCAGAAAGTTTCAGAAAAGCCCTTCTAGAGTTCTGACAACTCTGAACTGTGGAACTACAGCTCAAAATAGCTCAACTCTAGAATCTTTATGTGAAGTTCCCAAATCCTTGATGTTTAGACGGCTTTTAGTCAGATTTGTTATTACTTGCAGCTGGAAGTATTATAAAGAAAACAGAATGGGTGGATTAAAGCTGATATGATTCAGTAGGTGGAATCCATAGCACTTGATCAATGACTGATTGTAGATGATGAGGAAAAGAAAGAAGTATAACATGAGTCGCAGGAAATTTAGGTCAGAGGGCTTAGGGCATTATGATTTACTAAATAGAAAAATGGAAATATAGAAAAAAATAAAGATAGCAAGAGAGTGGGGAAAAATTAGCAAAGTTTGGGACATGTTGAGACATGTTAATATTCATTTTTCTCTGGGACATTCACGTGATTGCATAAAGGTGTAGGTTATAGTCCTAGAGCTCAGACATTAAATGTATGGAGTAGATCAGTATGAGATCAGAGAATATATTGGTCTCTGCCCCCAGTGGCAGAGCTCCTGAAACCTTTTAATTTCCTAAGTTATATGAATACTAGGAGCATCTTTTTTTTCCCCTCCATTTTAAATGGAGTTGGAAGCCCTGAAGTGGGGGGAGCAGTCATGCACTACCTACCACTCACCGCAAGAAGCATCCCATGCATTCTCCAACAGAAGCTTACTGTACATATCCCAGCAGGAGAAAGGAAGAATTTCTCCTTGCCCAGCAGCAGCCCAGCTAATGAAAACTCAGTGAAATGGCCACTCCTGGCTTCCTCCTTCTCCCTATTAAATCGAGCCCCTCTCTTCTGTTCTCTGGCCTTGCCTGTGGTTCACCATAGTTTGCTTGTCCTAAATTACAATTCCCCTGCTAGTCCCAGATAAACTCATTTTGCTGGTAAAGTAACTGGCTCCTTTTTTTAAGGTCAATGATCCATAGTGACCAAATATAAGCCTGGGAAAGAGACGAACACTGAGGAACTAATGGCCCCCAGAGAACCCATGTGAGGTACCCACTTGAGCCCTTTGTGCTCTTAGCTTTCATGAGCCTTTTCCCTTTTAGTCCTGTAAGTCTCCTCTCAGATCTGAGCTCCCTTGTTTTGGTTGAGCTCTCCAAGTTTATTTGGGATCTGTTTAAAGGCTTTGTCTTTCCTGGGGTGCCTGGGTGGCTCAGTCAGTTAAGCGGCTGTTTTCAGCTCAGGGTCATGATCTCGGGGTCCTGGGATTGAGCCCCAACGGGGCTTCCTGCTCAACCGGGAGTCAGCTTCTCCCTCTCCCTCTGCCCCGGCCCCTCCCCCTGCTCTTGTGCGCAAGCATGCTCTCTAATTAATAAATAAAATCTTTTAAAAAAAGGCTTTGTCTTTCCTGATGAGTACTCATTTGGATTTTTTGAGCCTCTGGTTTTGAAAAAGGGGATCCCAATCTGTCAAATACTCTCAGGAGAGTTCTCTGGGACCCCGACCATTTTTATGTTTAAAAAGTATGGTCCCTCCCCATGTGCATTTTTAACTAATTGGACCAGCTTAACCAGAAATAATTTAGAACTCTAATAACCACTATAGGGAACTTTAAATCTCCCCAAACTTGCTTTTTTAGAACCAAATTAGAAGACTGCCACTCTAAAATAAAATAAACTGAATGGGATGCCTATTTCAATTGGTATCTTGAGGTTTCCAAGCATATTCAGGACTCTAAAATTGCCTCTTTACAAAATGCTATTTCTAAACTGACCAAGGAAAATACACAACTGAAAAAAAAGTAAAAAGGTATCGGAGGCCCCTTCACCCCTGAGTCCCCCACTAATCTTCTTTTCCCCTACTGCACCTCCTTTGTACCTTTCTTCATTCCAACCCTCGAGCTGAATTTCCCTTTTTCTCCAAACCTCTCTCTACTTCCTCCTCACTCAAACCCATGAGAACCTGCCCCTTTAAAATTAGACCCTCTGAGGATCCTGCTAACCCCCTAATTTCCTATGTCCTCTGGACTAAAGCCAAACTGTGAGCTAAAGTCAAAGATTTTCCTACAGTTACTAAAGATCCTCAAAGATTTGCCAAGAAATTTAATTTAGTCCAGACTTACCAACCAGGTTTCTCAGATTTGTACCCGCTAGTTCTCAGGCTCGTTGGCAGAGGCCAAGCCCAACACTGGATGGCAACAGCTAATGTGAATGATCCTGAAAGATCTCTGAACAGCAAATAAGAGACCAGCCTCTTGCCTTCCTATATGTTCAGGATCAGCAATCACTAACTGATTTCACCTGGCAATCCCAAGGGCTTTCCCAATACCTGTTGATTGAGTAAGATTCAGGCCTGTACCCAGAAGCCCAGTAAGCTTGTGCATGAATATTATAGCCACTCCCAAACTGTTTTTAAGTAAAATTCTGGTCTTCCTGTGGATGTTGAATCCACTCAGCTTTCAACTTCCTGCTCATTAATGGGCTAAACCAGGATCTTTCCCTTCTAGTTAAAAGGACCAACATCAGGGTGACTGGGTGGCTCAGTCATTAAGCATCTGCCTTCGGCTCAGGTCGTGATCTCAGGGTCCTGGGATCGAGCCCCACATCGGGCTCCCTGCTCCGCAGGAAGCCTGCTTCTCCTCTCCCACTCCCCCTGCTTGTGTTCCCTCCCTCGCTGTGTCTCTCTCTGTCAAATAAATAAATAAAATCTTTAAAAAAAAAAAAAAGGACCAACATGGGGGGGTGCCTGGGTGCCTCAGTTGGATAAGCGTCTGACTTTTGATCTCAGGGTCATGAGTTCAAGCCCCATGTTGGGTTCCATACTAGACTTGGAGCCTATTCAAAAAAAAAAAAAAAAAGACCAGGATGGAGTGGGTGACCATGTCTAGTCCAACTCTAATTTAGCAATCAGCTCACCCACCCCCTAGATGATTCAACTAAAATGTAGACCACTAAAATCCTTAATTTTCAACTCCCATAAATGGAAGCTTGCAAACAAAACCAACCCCCTCTCCCCGTCTTTGTCATTATTACAAAAAGACAGATACTGGAACAAAGACTATTACAACCATAAACTCAGGCACCTTCCGTCCTCCAACAAGTCTTCCCAATGCCCTCCTAACTGCCAATTATGGGACTTTGAAGAACTTCAGGAGGTTCTTCCCAATCCTTCCTCTTAACTGGCTTAGAGAAATAACTCCAAGCTGGGAGTGAATCTGAACACCGGGGCTAAACTCTAGATGCTCAACCCTACTGTTTTTACACAGCCCTGCTTTGGAGTACTAAAATGGTTCTCCTCAGTTTCTCAACCCTTGTTTATTTATTGGGCTGAGATTTCTTAGAGGAATATCATGTTGTAATTTCTTCCTCCTGAAAGGGGGAGATAATTCTAGACTTCATAGCAGCAACCAAAATAGCTACTTAGCTGACTCAAGCAATCCTTCAACATCTTTTATTTGCTCATTTCTGATGGCAGTAGAGCTAATTTTAAGGACACTAACCATTTGTCCCCATTGGATCAGTTGCCACATCTTTATGGACAATATTCTTAACGCATAATTGGCAGAATCCATAGCACAGTTTTATTTTTCCTATAAAAATCCAAGTAGTGGGGTGCCTGGGTGGCTCAGTTGGTTAAGAGTTTGACTCTTGGTTTTGGCTAAGGTCATGATCTCATGGGTCATGGTCTCTGCTCAGTGGGAGTCTGCTTGAAGATTCTCTCCCTCTGACCCTCCCCTATTTGTACCTCTCTCTCTCTCTCTCAAATAAATAAATAAATCTTAAAAAAAAAATCAAAGTAGATCCCTCAAAACATTTCCCCAGAATCAATACCCTATAAATAAAGAGGCCCTTCTAGGCATCAAGCCCATAATAGAAGATTATAAGGCTCAGGGCCTCTCATCCCCTGTACTAGTCCTTGTGATAATCCTATTTTGCCTGTGAGGAAACCAAGTGGCCACAGATGGAGGTTTGTTCAGGATCTCCAAACCATAAACAATATTATTATCCTTTGACACCCTGTAGTTCCAAATCCCCATATTTTGTTAGCCTCCATCCCCACTGAAGGCAAATTTTCCACTGTGATTGATTCATGTAGTGGATAAATCATCCACTTTAACATCCTGTGGATAAAGCCAGTCAATATCTCTCTGCCTTTGCTTGGGAAGGAAAGCAATACATCCGGACAGTACTGCCCCCAGGTTTTACCAAAAGTCCTTCCTGCTTCTCCCAAACCTTAAAGGCAGATGTAGATTATAAAAAGTTACCTGCAGGTTCTGTTTTATTACAATACATACACGATATGCTTTTCTGCTTTCCTTCTCTGACTATTCATGGTTAACCAATACTTCTTAATTTAAAAGGTGAAAATAGTAAATATTATGATGGGGATGCTATTGTAACTCCTTTTGAAGTCCTTGAGGCAGCACCTTGGCTCTGGGCTACCTCAGTCCAACAGGCTGAATTGTACGCTTTTGTTGGGGCCTACGTTTTAGCCAAGGGCAAAACTGCAAATATCTAGAATGGTAATGGAGATGCCTCTGTAGTAGCTCACGACTTTGGAATGCTATGAAAACAGCAAGTCTTCCTCATTTCCAGCAGGGACAAAATTAAAAATGATCTTTATGTCCAGGAATTATTAGATGCCTTACTCTTGCCAGCCACTTTGGCCATTATCAAAGTCCCTGGGCTTTGCATCTAGGAAGGAAGGCTAAGGGAAACCACTTCACCAATATTTCTCGAAGAACGCTGCTCTCAAGGAACCAACAACAAAATGCCTGTCATGGTCCCTGAATGATAATCTAAAAAATTTGACTAGGTATTCCCAATAATAGCTCCTGAAAAAAGAAAAAAAAACCAAAAAGATTAGAAATCTAAGAATTGTTGGTTCAGTTTAAAAAGAAACTCTGATTTGGACCACATAATAATCCAGTCCTGTCAGAGACTCTGAAATTCACATTTCTGACTATGTACATGCATTGAATATTTTTTTTTAAATTTTTTTATTCTTATGTTAATCCCCATACATTACATCATTAGTTTTAGATGTAGTGTTCCATGATTCATTGTTTGTGCATAACACCCAGTGCTCCATGCAGAACGTGCCCTCCTCAATACCCATCACCAGGCTAACCCATCCTCCCACCCCCCGCCCCTCTAGAACCCTCAGTTTGTTTTTCAGAGTCCATCGTCTCTCATGGTTCATCTACAACTCCGATTTCCCCCCTTCATTCTTCCCCTCCTGCTACCTTCTTCTTCTTCTTCTTTTTTTTTTTTCCTTAACATATATGGCATTATTTGTTTCAGAGGTACAGATCTGAGATTCAACAGTCTTGCACAATTCACAGAGCACATACCCTCCCCAGTATCTATCACCCAGTCACCCCCTCCCTCCCAACCCACCCCCCACTCCAGCAACCCTCAGTTTGTTTCCTGTGATTAAGAATTCCTCATATCAGTGAAGTCATATGATACATGTCTTTCTCTGTTTGACTTATTTCGCTCAACGTTCCATCCACGTCGTTGCAAATGACAAGATCTCATTCCTTTTGATGGCTGCATAATATTCCATTGTATATATATATACCACATCTTCTTTATCCATTCATCTGTCGATGGACATCTTGGCTCTTTCCACAGTTTGGCTATTGTGGACATTGCTGCTATAAACATCGGGGTGCACATACCCTTTCGGATCCCTACTTTTGTATTTTTGGGGTAAATACTGAGTAGTGCAATTGCTGGATCATATGGTAGCTCTATTTTCAACTTTTTGAGGAACCTCCATACTGTTTTCCAGAGTGGCTGCACCAGCTTGCATTCCCACCAACAGTGTAGGAGGGTTCCCCTTTCTCCGCATCCCCGCCAACATCTGTCGTTTCCTGACTTGTTAATTTTAGCCATTCTGACTGGTGTGAGGTGGTATCTCATTGAGGTATTGATTTGGATTTCCCTGATGCCGAGCGATGTTGAGCACTTTTTCATGTGTCTGCTGGTCATTTGGATGTCTTCTTTGCAGAAATGTCTGTTCATGTCTTCTGCCCATTTCTTGATTGGATTCTTTGTTCTTTGGGTGTTGAGTTTGATGAGTTCTTTATAGATTTTGGATACTAGCCCTTTATCTGATATGTCATTTGCAAATATCTTCTCCCATTCTGTCGGTTGTCTTTTGGTTTTGTTGACTGTTTCCTTTGCTTTGCAAAAGCTTTTTATCTTGATGAAGTCCCAATAGTTCATTTTTGCCCTTGCTTCCCTTGCCTTTGGAGATGTTTCTAGGAAGAAGTTGCTTCGGCTGAGGTCAAAGAGGTTGCTGCCTGTGTTCTCCTCTAGGATTTTGATGGACTCCTGTCTCACATTGAGGTCTTTCAACCATTTGGAGTCTATTTTTGTGTGTGGTGTAAGGAAATGGTCCAGTTTCATTCTTCTGCATGTGGCTGTCCAATTTTCCCAACACCATTTGTTGAAGAGACTGTCTTTTTTCCATTGGGCATTCTTTCCTGCTTTGTCAAAGATGAGTTGACCATAGAGTTGAGGGTCCATTTCTGGGCTCTCTATTCTGTTCCATTCATCTATGTGCCTGTTTTTGTGCCATATGTACATGCATTGAACTGTTGGTCCACTGATGAGATGATAACTTTTATGAACCAATACTGGTGGGAAAATATTAACAAGGCCACAAAGAGTACCTATTTTTTTGTCCCACCTGCCTAAAATACAATTCAAGAAAACCTATCCACATTGCTCTTGGACACATTAAATTGCTCAGTGGACCATTCAAGTTTTGGCAAATGGATTTTATATGGCTTCCCCCATCGCAAGGATATAAATATGTCTTAGTCATGGTTTATATGTTTTAGAATATCATCCCACCCTGAGGAACTGCCTTCAAACTCCACAGTGACCAGGGAATCACATTACTAGTCAAGTACTGTAATAGGTCTGTGCTGTTTGACCAGTTTTTTAACACTTTCATTCTCAATCTTCAGGGTTCATCAAATGTACAAACAGTATTATTAAAACTCAGTTGGCAGAATTTGTAGAGACACTTCAAATACCCTAGCCAAAAGCACTGCCATTGGTTCTTCTAGATCTCAGATCTAGCCCATTTGGAACCCATAAACCCATCCTCTGATTTAACTGCGGGACCCCAACGCATTTAGCTCCTGCTTCTTTTGATCTTCATCTGGTAAAAGGGGGTGTACTTCAATACTGCAGCTTTAGTAGAATGATCTTTCTTCAGTGTGTTTCTGGGAGATAAAGACCTCAAACATCACACCTTGCAGGCCGGAGATTTTATCTATTGGAAAAGATATCTCCAGAAAGATGCTTTTCGACTTCATTGTAAAGGAACCAAACTTCGTGCCACCAAACTTCAAGGAATAGATTCTTGGATCCACATGTCATGTCTAAGGAAAGGGCCAAACCCTGACTGAACCGCACACCAACTGTGACCTGAGAGTAAGGATTTCCAGGAATTGAAGCAGATAACAGCCGAATGAGTTAGCTTCCCCAAGATGACTGGACCAGGCCCATATAGCCTTTATTCAGTTTCTTCCTACCTTATTTGTTCCCTTTCTTTCTTGGTCCAATCTACGGCAAAAAGGGGAAACCTCTCTGGCTATTGGATGGTTCACCAGAAACTCCAATCTGTTCGGTGTCAGAGATCCCTTGTTCTTCTCCATTTAAATACAATTTGTTCCCCAATACCCAACAGAAATACAAATGAGAGAACTCCTCTTTGCAAGGCTTTTATACAACACCCCTTTAGGCTGGGATGGTTGCTTGCAGAATATCCATTCCTCATCTTATTCAGTAAAATAATTTTTAAGCTTTATACCTTCTGCCTGTCAACCTTTGTAGAAACAATGTGCCCAACAGAGTGATGTTAGTTCAGTGCTTCAAGATGATCTCCAATGTTTGATGTGGGAGAGAAACCTCCACACATTTGGTAAGCAGAGATGTCAGAAGAGAAGTGTTCTGTGTGAGTGTAGCAGGAGTGTGGAAATAAAGAAGACACATGGGAGGGAAAGACTGAGTTTTTCCAACATAATAAAAGTATAAGATTTGATGTTCGATTGTCTCTAGGTATTTCTATATCTAAACTTGTAGCATAGTTTTCTCACTTCGTCCTGACTCATATATCTAAGGGCCTATAATACAGTCTCTTTTCGGAAATTTCATAGCTACCTTAAACTCAACATGACACCACAAGAACATCTAATTTTTTCCTCATCCCCTGTTCTTTTTCTATTTCTGTATGTAATATGTAAGATTATGACAATAAAGCATGTTCTCTGAAATGGCCAATGAGTTGAGGACAAACCTCCATAGAACACAGTTTTTTTGTTTTTGTTTTGTTGTTTTAAAGATTTTATTTATTTGAGAGAGAGAGAGAGAGACTGCATGAGCAGGGGGAGGAGCAGAGAGAGAAGGAGGAGCAGGCTCCCCACTGAGCAGGAAGCCCCCACATGGGGCTCAATCCCAGGACCCTGAGATCATGACATGAGCTGACGGCAGATGCTTAACCATCTGAGCCACCCAAGCACGCCTGGAACACAGTTTTTAAAGAGCAAAGGAAGAAGTTCTCATGAAGAAACCAAGCAAGAAAAACATGAAAGATTGGAATTAACTCGGAAAGGTTCAGTAGAAACCAAAGAATAGAGCTACACAGAGGAAATGGTCAATAGTGTAAAATGCCATGAGGGGCTGAATGAAATACAGGCTTATAAATCAGATTCTAAAAGGGTTACCACTTGCCTAAGATAGGCAGTCATCAAAAGTCAGTTTAGACAGGGAAAATATTCATAGAAAAGTACGTTCTAATATAAAAACTGCAAATACACTATACAACTGCATACTTAGTGTTTTAGTAATTTAACTGAAAAAAGATTTGAGGGGATTTTTAAGTAAAATTAACAGTGAAATCAGAGCCCAGAATCTCTTTTCTCTAATAACAAATGACAGTTTAAAAGGGAGGGATCACCAGCAGCAACTAAACTTAGAAGGAGTATATCTCTCACCAAAACCACTTTTAAAAAGAAGGCAGAACAAAAACCCAAAAATTTTCCAGTGGGGTTGGTGCCATTTCCAACCCCCTGGTGCATCCTGGAGGTAATACCTGAAAAGGAAGGTAAGTCAACAAATACCTCACTGATAGCCCCAAATTTTAGAAATTAGTATGTAGCAAAGGAATGAGTAGGCAACTCTGGGAAAAGTCTTAATACAAGCCCCCTCCTAAGGCTCCAAAATCTCAGGGGAAAGAGTTACCAGAGCCTTAGCATTTTTGGTGTGTCCAGGCAGAAATCAAGGTGGGACAGGAAGAGAAAGTGACTATAAACAACCAAAGCTATTTACCTTTAGCAACTAAATAAGAACTTAGCAGCACTGAAGCGAAAAGAGAAGATAAATAAGACACAAGATCCTGTGAGGGTGGAGTAAGGTGTGGGGACAGGTTCAGTGGCTGGTGGAAATCCACCCCAACTATTAAGGTTTAACCATAAGACCCAAACTGATATGTATTCATATGCTTTCCTTATTCTGGCCTGGCAGAATGCTAGAAATAGAGGCTAAGAAAAGACAGCTATAATTCAGGATTAAATTTTGGCTCAGAGCTCAATGCCCAATGGGGAGAACAACCCTCAAGTCCTACCCCTCCCTCTTCACCCCAATGGGAACAGATGTACTCCCACCGAGTGGAGGTTGTTTAAAAGGATAGGTCCAACTTAATTTCAGTTTTAACACCCTCTGATCTGCAATCTGATCTTCAACCTTCACCTTACTCCTAATTCTGGCTCAACATTGATTCTCTCCTTTGTAAAATAAGAATCATTTTGAGAAATACTAATTCTACCAAATTCCTCCATGAGATTGCTTAAGGATTAAATAAAATAATTTGTATAAAAATATGAACCTTACGGGCGCCTGGGTGGCTCAGATGGTTAAGCCTCTGCCTTCGGCTCAGGTCATGATCCCAGCATCCTGGGATCGAGTCCCACATCGGGCTTCCTGCTCCTTGGGAGCCTGCTTCTCCCTCTGCCTCTCTCTCTGTCTCTCATGAATAAATAAATAAAATCTAAAATATATATATATATATGAACCTTACAAAGTCTAAAGCATTGATACAAAAATTGGTTGTTGTTATTGTTATTTTGTATTTGGCAAAACGTGCTCATATCTTTTTCTAGGCTAATGTCTTCTAAAGCTCATAGCTGATCTGCTCTCCCACACTGATTTCGCTTCACCTCATGAAGGTCTGTCAAAATATTTCCAAAGCACTGGTAGGATGGATGTTCAAGGGGTGTCTCTGTTTTCCATGAGATTCTTTGGCTTTAAAAAACTGCCTTATACAATATTGTATTTGCAAACTGGTTTCTTAATAAAGTTGTAATTTGACATTGTGGCATCATTGGATTTTTAACAAAACCTCGGTGCTGACTTTGCAACTGTTTCATTTTCCTATTAAAAATAGTGAAGTTACAATTTGTCCAGCTTACCTGGAAACAATATTGCCCTCAGTTGTTTGGTAATTGGGTAGATATTTATTGTCACATCCCATGCTCTCTGTATAAACACTTGGTATCAGAAGCTATTCATAACTGCAGCTTGGCATGTCCACGAAATTAAACAAAGTAATTAATTTAGTTTCAGGCATAAAACAAGGAAATACGCAGGGCTACTGAAGCAACGTGAACATGTGAAAACTCATAGAATTATTACAAGAACAAAAAAAGTATGTAGCCTGCAGTAATAAAGTGATTTTTAAATTATTTTGTCAAAGAAATATATTTAGTTTTTCATTAACAGCCTTAAAGATGCAAATTTTAATATTTCTCCCTTATATTATCAGGCTACTTTCCATATATATTGACTAGAATAGTTCTGTTTGTAAGACCCTAAACTAAACTACTACATGTAAGAAGTATAATTTCTTATGTGTGAAAATCTCCTTACTCTACTATGGCAAAATATCTACCAGGATAGTATCATTCAAAACAACCTGTTATCTAGAGTGAACATCATGGGAGGAGACAAATGATGAATGTAATCAAAGCTAAGATGATAGAGAGGAAAAAGTGGGGGGAGGAGGGGGAGGAACTCTACTCTCAAAATGTAACCCTGTATAGACATCTGACTTGGTATCTTTGCTGCCCTATCAGTAAGAAGAGAATGCTATCCTTTGCAATGTGCTTCAAAATATTTATATGAAAAATACTGTCTGTCATGGAAGGAGAATGAAGCCTTCGAATCAACTTTTATGTAGTCATTTATATATGCCACACCTGGATTTCCAGGTGTGGCATATAAAATTGAACCCGTAAGGTTCAATTTTCAGATGATTGCAATATAATAAACAATGATAATGCTATGACCACAGTGGATAAAACTAATCTTTCACAATTCCAAACTTGATTTAGAATCTTGCCATATCATTATTATCGTGAATTATACTGAAGCTATGTAAGAATCCCAGGTAAAGTGTATATATTGATCAAAGGCTGGTAGCAGAGCATTTAATATATTTAAAAACAAAAGCCTAAAACTAAAAATTAAAATGATACATTAAGAAACAATTCACATTGAAAAGATGAACAGCAGTAACCTCTTTGACATCACCCACAGCAACTTCTTTCAAGATACATCTCCAAAAGCCAGTGAAACAAAAGCAAAAATGAACTTTTGGGACTTCATCAAGATAAAAAACTTCTGCACAGCACAGCAAAGGAAACAGTCAACAAAACAAAGAGGCAACCCACAGAATGGGAGAAGATATTTGCAAATGACACTACAGATAAAGGGCTGGTATCCAAAATCTATAAAGAACTTCTCAAACTCAACACCCAAAAAACAAATAATCAAGTCAAAAAGTGGGCAAAAGAGATGAAAAGATACTTTTCTGAAGAAGACATACAAATGGCTAACAGACACATGAAAAAATGTTCATCATCATTAGCCATCAGGGAAATCCAAATCAAAACCATACTGAGATACCACCTTACACCAGTTAGAATGGCAAAAATGGACAGGGAAAGAAACAACAAATGTTGGAGAGGTTGTGGAGAAAGGGGAACCCTCTTACACTGTTGGTGGGAATGCAAGTTGGTACAGCCACTTTGGAAAACAGAGTGGAGGTGCCTCAAAAATTTAAAAATAGAGCTACCCTATGACCCAGCAATTGCACTCCTGGGTATTTACCCCAAAGACACAGATGTAGTGAAAAGAAGGGCCATATGCACCCCGGTGTTCATAGCAGCAATGTCCGCAATAGCCAAATTGTGGAAAGAGCTGAGTTGCCCTTCAACAGATGAACGGAAAAAGAAGATGTGGTCCATATATACAATGGAATATTACTCAGCCCTCAGAAAAGATGAATACCCAACTTTTACATCAACATGGATGGGATTGGAGGAGATTATGCTAAGTGAAATAAGTCAAGCAGAGAAAGTCAATTATCATATGGTTTCACTTATTTGTGGAACATAAGGAAGAATATGGAGGACATTAGGAGAAGGAAGGGAAAAATGGGGGGAGAATTGGAGGGAGAGATGAACCATGAGAGACTATGGACTCTGAGAAACAAACAGGGTTTTAGAGGGGAGGGGGGGAGGGGGGATTGGTTAGCCCGGTGATGGGTATTAAGGAGGGCACGTACTGCATGGAGCACTGGGTGTTATACGAAAACAATGGATCGTGGATCACTACATCAAAAACCAATGATGTATGGTGACTAACATAACATAATAAAATTTTAAAAAATAAATAACAAAAATTAAAAAGCTTAAAATCACAAACTTCAAAAAAAAAGATGAACAAATAAAAGGTAAATGACTGAAGATGTATATATCCACTACTGAAATATTATTTATTAATAAAGCACCGACTTATGCCTTGCATGCTTTGTACATTTTGGGATAAGAGGAAGAAAGAAGGAAGCTAGAAAGGAAAGGAGGAAGCAAAGAAGAGAGGGAGGGAGGAAGGGAAAAAGAAAAGCAGGCAATCCAAGGGGGAAGTGAAGTGAGGTACAGAGACCACATTTTTGTAACATAGTTTTTTTTTCTCAGACCTTCAAAACAATCATTTTTCATGATGTTAAATAAGAGAGACAAAATTATCTCTTAACAACTTAGAAGTTTTAATTCATGGAACATCAAATGGGCCAGTCATTCTAAATGCCATATTTAGTAAAGGTGAGAAACAGAGAACTTTGCTAAATATTAATAATTAATGGGAAGAAAGAAAAAGCTATGTAGGACTTAAGGCACCTTTGGCTTTGGAAATTTCCCACTGGTAGTTAACTCTTTCCTCTCTCTCTCTCCAGCCCAAAGAAGGTTAATATTTTTCCCTTTATTTTGTCAAACCTCACGAATCATTTTGTTCGTTCACTTAAAATACAGAAATCCGGGGTGCCTGGGTGGCTCAGTTGGTTAAGCATCTGCCTTTAGCTCACATCATGATCTCAGGGTCCTGAGATCGAGCCCCACCTGCGTCAGGCTCCTTGCTCAGTGGGGAGTCTGCTTCTCCCTCTCCCTCTGCCGTTCCCCCTGCTTGTGCTCTCTCTTTCCCTCTGTCAAATAAATAAATAAAATCTTTTTAAAAATTAGTAAAAAAATTTCAGAAATCCTTGAGGGCTACGGCTGTTTCCATGCCAAAGGCCATAGGACTTCTGCTGCCCCATTCAATGGAGTCATTATGAACAGTGGTTCAGAGTTGTCCCAAGTCATTAACAGAATGCTGCTCCTCAGACTTCTTTCTTCACAGCTGTGTTTAGCTCTCATTTCTGATGAACTGAAGCTGCCAGATGGGGCAGAAAAATCCATCTTATATTTTCTTTTGACCCTGTCAATAATAAACATGAGTTTTAGGAGAACCAACAGCTCAAAAATAGTTAACTTACCCCAACACATTTTCTACACACATACACACTCATCTTTTCAAACAAACAAACAATAAAATAAATCCATGTCAATGACAAACCTTAGTAACTTTTCTAGCTTCATAAAATTATCCTACTGTCCTAAAGTTTGACATTTCATTTGGTTTCTAATAACAGTCAAAAGACTGCCTGGGAGGGGCACCTGGGTGGCTCAGTCAGGTAAGCGTCCAACTCAATTTCAGCTCAGGTAATGATCTCAGGGTTGTGAGATCAAGCCCCACATTGGGCTCTGTGCTGGGAGTGGAGCCTGCTTAATATTCTCTCTCTCTCTTCTTCTCCCACTGCCCCTCCCCTCCTCCTTCTCTAAAAGACTGTCTGGGTTTTTTGTTTGTTTGGGGGTTTTTTAGGGGGTGGTTATATGTTGTTGGGGCTGTTGCTATTGTTTGGTTTGTTGGTTGGTTTGATTGGGTTTTACTGTTAGACTCTCTATTGAGAATTTAAAAGCAAAACTCATTAATGTAATTTCTCTTCCAACGTTGTACTCTTCTTTATTAACCTGACTGGGTTATTTGGCTGAGTCACAAGACATTTTCTATTTGTATAATTCTATGATTACACTCAGCCAAAATCACGGGCCAAAGTACATAAAATATATGATGAGGGACACTTTACCAAACCAATACATGTTGAAATCTACCCAGAGGATCTAAGTAAGCCTGCTCAACTAATGTCCCATATGCAAAGCACTACTAGCAAGTAGTGCTCTCTGAAGTTCACCAAATTTCCAAAACTAAGAGAGTCAGAACTCCTGCTATAACTGAAACTCACCCACATATTGTCCTCATGCCACCTTCCATTAACATCACCTCTAGATTTGGGGACTTAAATTTCAGGCACCACATCTACCCACCTCAGTGATAATCTAAAGATGACTACTAAAAAGTGAAACTAGCTTCATCTTACAAAATGATTGATAAATCATCACCAAGGAAATCATTTTTATTCTGTATCTACCTGTAGATTAAATAGTTTTCAATTAATAAATTTATCAGAGAATGGGGACGGGGAGAAACTGGTCTATGACAATCACTTTGTACTAAGTTGACCAAAATAATTTTTTTTTTTGCCTCGTAACTTAAGCATATCATTTTAGTTCTTTCTGCTTCTACTCCCCAGCTTTAAAAAGGTGAGAAAAACTAGTGTTCCTCTCCTCGGGGCATCTGGATGGCTCAGTCAGTTGGACCTCTGACTTCGGTTCAGGTCATGATCCCAGGGTCCTGGGATGGAGCCCCACATTGGCTCCGCACTCAGTGGGGAGTCTGCTAACCCTCTCCCTCTGTGCCTTCCCATGCTCATGCTCTCTGTGTCTCTCTCTCTCAAATAAATAAATAAAATCTTTAAAAAATCAAACAACTAGTGTTCCTCCCCTGGTATGGAAAACTATAAGAATGATTTAAATAATGAGCATGGTATCTTTATAAAAATCTAACATAAATAAGTCAATCTATTGAAATAAGAGAAAATAGAAAATTTTTAAAGGTAGGTTTTAAGAAATTCCAATAAATTTCTATTCCTCCAGTCTTTTCCTATACTCAAAGTGCATTTTATTATTACCATCTTACTAAAAAAAGTTATCAGTACATGCATCTCTTTAGCATTTCAGTTACAAAGCAGATTCATTGCATATTTCCATTTTGTTATAGTCTACATCTTGGCCACAGTTGGGTAGTGGGTTGGGGAAAAGAAAGGAAATTGAAAGAAGAAAAGCAATGGGGAGGGGTTTGTACAACAGTAAAGGGATATCCAGAATGAATTGATTTCCTTGCAAGAAATGTATGTAAATAAGTTGAAATGACATTGTTTCACAGAATTAAAAGTAAAACTTAATTTACTGAAAGAGAATAAGAATATAAACGATACAGGGCATTCTATAACATAAGCCTGTTCCATGAGCATCTTAGTACCCTACATATTGTATTCATAAGATTGCACCAGAAATGTAGAACCACCAGAAGCAGCTCTTGAATGGTGAAACGTCCTCTTTCTCTCATTTAAAATTAAGGCATAATCTTCAAGCATCATGTGACATTGTCAGAATATTTTGTGTGACCATTTCTTAGGCTCTCCCTCTCTGATTAGAACCAATGTACTTCGTGTAACAGAGCTAGTCTAAACCAAGTTCTCAATAGGAAAAGATACAAAAGCTTTTTCTGATGGGAAACCCTGATTCCAGTTAGTACACAGCCTGCCTTATGTAGCTTATCTGTTTGAATGGTGGCGTCTCCCCTTCACTGCAAGGAAACAAAGTTCATACACAGGTTTAATTTGGCATCAAGCTTCCACTCAGTCTCTGTGCTTGTTGGTTGCATGTCTGCAGCTGGTACTCTCCCTTCTCCTTCTGCTGCTCCCTCCACAGTGAGGTCATAGAACTGGGCTGTTCTTGGTTTCCCTCTTCAGTGTGTGCATCCCATTTCTACTGATAACCTTATCCTTGCCTTGCTGGGTAACTAAAAATACATTTTCTTCATAATGTATTTTTGAAGAACATGTTGCAAAAGAGTCTCTGAATTTTCTTTTTGGTCATTACTTTTTTCCCTGAAAGAAATGCATGAAATAAAAACCCCATCAAATGCCAATATGCCTACGGTTGCAAAGTTGATAAGCTTTTACTTTTTCTCCTTTTGTTCTTTTTTTCCTATGGTTCAAGACTCACAACAAAATACTAAATGATGACTGAGTCTCATCACAGTTTCACTGGAAAAGCAGCAACAATTTCCTAAATTCTGGGGTGTCAAGTTGGTCAAATTCTACAAACTAAGAAGATCAGAAACAAAATCTTTAGAACACTTTCTTGGGTCTCATTGGAGTTTCCTGAGATAGGAGGCAAAGTCCATATTGTTTCTTAACACTAGGATCCTTAATCACATGATTTTCCACTCAGCCAAAGATTATTTCCATTTTCCTTCAAACTCCAACAACTGTTCTTCATTTTTTTTAATCTCACTCCCTTATATATTTATTCATTCATTCATTTATTCATTTACTCATACCACATTTCTTTAATAGATATTTATTGAGCACCTCATGCCAGATACATAGAATTTTAAAGGGAAAAGGGTATGGTGGAGGAGAGCACCAGATACAGACTTAGAAGACCAGAATTCACTGAGAAGCAGATACCAACCTACCTGTCCATCCTCACACTGCTCACACCACTCTACAGATCAGCCTAGGATGCACAATAGGTCAAACATACTTTTAGTGCCTTGGATTATCTGACTGTGTAAAGAAACAGATTCCAAAAGAGGCACAACAGGTAAACATGCACACAGAATACCTGGGTTCAACTCTCAGTGTTGCCACTCTTTGCCATAGGACCTCTGAAAAGGTGTTAAGTCTATGACTCTGTCTCGGACTGTAAAATGAGAAGGTAATAGTGACTACCTCGTAAGTTCTCATTAAATGAGTCAATAATTATAAAGTGCTTAGGACAGTGTCTGGCATGATTATTTGCTACAAATATTATAAGTGTTTATATAAATGTACATTCCTATAAAGTTTTTGTATTTGTTAAGTAAATTTAAAATGCAAATTATGTACATCATGAAAATTAAATTAGTCAGTACACATGCAAAATGCTTAGACTTGGGCCACAGGTGCTCACTAAAGGTGAGCTCTAAATAATGTTATGCAACAGCCCCTCCTGAGAAGCCCAGGCCCCTTCTGAAGGAATTCTTCCACACATCCCATGCTATGAGAGCCTGCCACCCAATCATGATTGGTTTGACCAAAAAGAAAGCACCTGACCAAAGGTAGATGATCCAACAGGAGTAACCGGACCAATCCAATCGTCTCTCTCTGGAAATTCCATTGAGGATGTAGAACAGGGTCAGTGAATTATAGTAAAAGCTGGGGTTAAAATTCACACAGAGAAATAGCAGGCCCTGGGAAAGTAGCTGGGTCATATTCACAGTACAACATGAGAAGAAATCCTTGGACCCCTCCCTGCTAATTCTTCAGCTCCATAGCTGAATCCCCAGTCACCCTCCTACCTCTGAACTGTGTTCCAGTCACTTGGGCACCCACACATGCTGTGGTTTCTCTTTGTCTCATACTGCCCTGTTGTTGGTTTCCCTGAGCTGTGACCAAGCGGCAAGATTCCTTTCTTTTTTATCTCCACTGAAATCTTAACCATAGACCACCATAATATATGGATATTTCTTGCAACTTCAAGACCCTCCTCACTAAATCATAAGGAGCTACTGAGTAGAGAAAAAGTCCAAGAGGAAGCTTTCAATCCTGTCTGGACATCAGAATCACCTGTAGTGAATTTTCATAGCCTGGGCCTTACCATCCAGATGCTAATTCAACAGTCTAGAGCACAGCTTTGACATTAATTAACTGGATGTACTAACTGGAATCAGGGTTTCCCATCAGAAAAAGCTTTTGTATCTTTTCCTATTGAGAACTTGGTTTAGACTAGCTCTGTTACACGAAGCACATTGGTTCTAATCAGAGAGGGAGAGTCTAAGAAATGGTCACACAAAATATTCTGACAATGTCACATGATGCTTGAAGATTATGCCTTAATCTGAATTTCCATAGAAGGTTATTATGGACACCTCAGGCTGAGAATTATCGAAGGATAGTCAAAGAATGACATAGACCAGAGCCTGGAAAAGAGTGGGGGAAAAAAGATGGTGACTGGTGCTTAAGGATAAAACTATTTTATGATTTCACTAATAATGTAACCAATGGGCACTTTCCCAGACCATTGTAATGTAGGGTATAGGATGACCTGTCCAGAACATGTAATACTCTTTCAAAACATTCATTGATACTCTGTGGGGCACAAAATAAAGCCCAAACCCTGAGCCCAGTGTTCAGGCCTTCCATAGAGTACTCCATCAAAGTACTTCCTTCTATACCTGTACATTCCTGTCATAGCTGCCTTTTGCCCATTTCTGGAACATTCTGTGTGCCATTATACTTCATGTCTTTAATTCAGGCTAGCCTCTCAGCCCTTTCCTATCTTTTCTGTCCATCTTGAAGTAATAATTGCAATAGCAATAACAATTTTCAGATCACAACAGTGCTTTCTTCAAACATTGTTACATTTCTTCCTCACAGCAGCATCTATGAGAAATAGATATTCTCTTTATTTCAACTTTCTGATCCAGAGACTGAGGCTCACACAGGTTAAGTGGCACACCCAGCGCCTGGCAAGTAATAGAAAGCCAATAAAAACTGACCAGAAAATGAGAAAATGAAGCAAGTTTTTTAACATCGAAGTCCAAGATTTTTTTTTTTCATTTGTTTCACTCCGTTTTAATTAACTATACCACCATACTTCCCAAGGTTGAAATCTCAGTCTTTCAAGATCAGATCAAGCAATGTGCCATCAAGTCTTCCATAATGTCTCTAATCATAGCACATAGCTTATAATGATTAATGATAGCTACCATGTTTGAGTACTCCATATATGCTAGGCATTATAAGTGCTTTAGACATGTTATAGGTGCTCCTGTACAAGGAGGACACTGAGGTTTCAAGAAGTAAAAGAACTTGCCTGAAGTTATCCAGCTAATAAGTGGCAGAACCAGGCCATTGCTTACAGAGCTCATGCGCTTGACCCGTCCCTCTCCACCCAGCTAGCACAGTATTTTGGGGTTTTTTTGTTTTAAGATTGTTAACATGCATTTCTCTTCTCTACTCTAAAACTCTTTGGTTAGGAATTTTCTCAGCTCACACCCCACCACCACCACCATATAAACAGCCATGAGGCTTTAACCATTTAATAAATTTCTAGAAAATGTATTAATGTGAGCCTACCAAGAATGAGACCAGAATCTTTGCGAATCAAATGCTCAGAAAAGATTCAATTTAATTCACTGGATCTCTAGTCACCTTTATTTTCACTATCCCTCATCAAGTTCACCTAGAACAACATAGCTCATGAAGGTTTTTTGCGGATCAAGACTTCCTGTATATGTTTTCTGAAACTGTGGAGTCTCCCAACCACTTTATGCCTAGCATAATTAGGGTAAGTAATATGAAAAGTGAATGGATTCAGGAATCCCAATTTTCCAGACTGCCACTGAATGATATTCTCATCCCTCAGAAACATATCCCTGCCACGCTTCTGAAAAAAGTCACACCTGTTTCTGCATTCTTCGCCCTTGAGGTTTTTGTCACCCTGTGACTCACTGATACTAATCAACCTCTCTTTACCCACCTTATTTACATTATTTTGACCTGGATCCCTTGATAGTTTTCACCATTCCCAAACCTGTCTAGCTTATAGGTGGTTCTCATTGCAACCCATTTAAGAATATCAACAGTGGTTTCTCAACAGTGGTTCTGTTCACCCAAAGATCTTGTGACAGTCCTCACAAGATTTTTATCTCTTTACATAAAATTCCATCAATGTTGCAGGCTCAGACACAAAATTTTAAAACCATATGTTTCTGATATTTGGGTATTTCCCCCCCTTAGGCTTTGTGAATGGAAGAGAGATATAACGCTCTTATTGTTCTTTCCCTGACAAAAGGTTCATTCACACCACCTAAAGTCACTGGAGAATGAGTCTTCATGACATCTTATTTTCAAGTATTGTTATCAATTCCACTTAAGTTTATCAAGATTGTAATATATGTTCATATTAGAGGAACACTCAGGGAATCACTCTTGTCCAAGAAGACTCAATAGTTTACATTTGTCCATTTTTAATAACAACATTTCAGCTGCCCCTGTTAGAAAGCATTTAGAATGTGGCCCCGCTGCAGTGTTTTCACTGTTGATAAAAATAAAGGTAAAACTTTTTTTTTAAACTCAATGTACTAGCAGTAGAGTATTTCAGTTGCATGAAGCCAACTCTGGTTTTCAGGACTGCCTTACTCTAAATACTTTGTATTATGTTTACCCTGATGATATCAGGTTCCATTTCTTAACTAATTAGTTAAACTGCACTGTGCACCTGCTAAATGCCAGGACCTCTGCTAAGCATGTTCCACCTAGAATCTCATTCAGTATGAGGTGGATAACTATTATGAAACTCATTTAGCAAGTGAAGAAATGGAAGCTAAGGAGATTTAGTCAATTTTTCAGGGCACCCTGCTAATAACTGTAGAGCTGGGATTTGAACTCAAGCGTAGCTCACCACAAAGCCCAAGCTTTTAAGCACATGAAACACTTACAAAGACATTGACTCAACTGCCATCTGTAAAATGGGCATTCTGTCCCAGTCAGGGCTCAGAGGACACCACTAACTGGTTTCTCTTTGTGCACCAGGCATGTAATAGTCACACAACTACACTGGCCATTTAGCAAAATGGCTGTATCCACCTCCTTGCTTCTAAGGCCTTCCGATGAAATTAGAAAGAATCTGAGACCAGTGACCTCCTCCTCCATTTAAACTGTACTGAAAGGGTTTTTCCAGAACCTATTCTCTGTAGCCATTAGTTCAGTCCCTCCACTGCCTTCTTTCAAATTATTTTAGCCAGCATCCCGTGGCTATGCAGTAAAAACTGCCCAGGTTTTAGTGTCCTTAAAAGTAAATTTCCATGTCAATTCTTTACCCTCTCTTTCCCCTACCCCCCATAAAAAAACCTCCCAAATTCCTAATTCTCCTGGCCAGAGGAGTAGGGAATTGCATAACAATTTGCAATATGTCTTTCAAAGTACCCTTTCAGGGGTCTCTGACATTATGTGGCGTGACTACATAAGAGCCAACTCGAGGCTCTAGAACTGTGCTCTGCCAGAGAGTGACAGGTAATTTAAGATTTTAAAAAACTTTTGCCCTAGATAATACTTGAAAATCCAGCCTCATACAAAGACTCGCTTTCTCCCCCTTAAATCTGTTCCGAGGCCTCAGTTCCTTGTTTCCCAGCCTACATATGCTATCATATATAATGTCCATGGAAACACATTGATTTAAAGATCAAGTCAGCAATGGAATTGGGCTCTTTGCAAGTTACCTTGTTTTAACTACTGAAAACCTTTGTAATTGCCTCTGAGACTTGAGTTACTGGAACTTTAATTCACTTGTGCTCTCACATGGAGGAACTTAACTGCTCACTCTAGGCTTCCGCCCCTCCTAAGTACCTTCAGAAGGGAATGACAAACCAAGCAAACTGCCTATTTGTGGGCATAAGGGGCAACTCCGGTAAAATCTTAGCCAAGGCATAACATTCTGGATATTACCCATCTGTAAGACTGGTTATTTGCCACAGCCATCTTGGGAATCATACATCCTATGACAGTTACGAATTTTAAAAAGTACCCGTTGACTTCTGATCTGTTGGTTTTGAGAAGGTGAGTAAGCAAACAGTAGAGATGATCTCTCAAAGTTGAACACACTTCAAGGGAAACCTGGAGGAGAGATCAGAGCAGTGAAACTAGAAAGCAGAGCAGTGGCTTTTTCAAGAGGAGCTTTCCGTTTCCCAGTGGGGCTCACAGACTCTCCATGCTTTCCTATGAAAACCATGGAGATCACGTACTTAATATTTGTACATACATTCCCTTGAATGTAAAGGTCACTTTTCCATCAAACTCCAAAGCATTTCCTGGTTTAGAGATCCACTGAGGCATTAGAAAATTATATGTAGGATACCAGTAGGACTAATTTCCTGGATTCTCCATTGAACACTTACCCATCAACTGTACTTTGTATACACATGACATAAATATGTGCATAAGATGTTAACGTTGTTCAAGGCCATGTAGTAATGAGCTTTTTAATGTTTTCCTATGTATGCATGTATGTTTCCTGTGTAGACAGTTAAGTGAGTTATCTCTGTCAGTTCATCAGTAAGAAACAATATTGAAAATAATTTCCTTTTCCTATTATTTGCATTGAAAACTCAAAGTCATGATGTAAAAAGAAGAAATATGAGCCACTTCTGAACTTTTCTTCGCACTACTCTATTTTTTTTTTCAGAATTTTGACCCCATGAATTAATCATAGTTCTCCAGAGAAAGAGAACCAACAGGATGTACGTATATAGAAGGAGACTTATTATAAGGAATTGGCTCGTGCAATTATGGAGACTGAGAAGTCCCAAGATCTGTAGTTAGAAGCCGAAGAGCAGGAGAGCCAATGGTGTAGTTCCTGCTGGAGTTCCAAGACCTGAGAACCAAGAAAGCTAATGGTATAGTATCTAGTCCAAAAGCCTACAGCCTCAAGACACAAGAAGAGCTGATGTTTAAATTCGAGTGCAAAGGCAGAAAAAGACCAATGTCCTAGCTCAAACAGTCAGGCAGGAGGAGGTCTCTCTTACTTAAAGGAAGCCAGACTTCTTGCTCTATCCAGGCCTTCAACTGATTAGATGAGGCCCATCCATGATAGGCAGGATAATGTGCTTTATACTCCGTCTACTGATTCAAATGTTAATCTCATCCAGAAGCATTCTCAGAGATACACTCAGAATAATGTTGGACCAAATACCTGGGTACCCCAGTCAAATCAAAACATAAAATTAGCCATCACATCCCATACTATATAAACTTTCTAGTTCATTACTTGGGTCAGACCTAAATTTCAATCTTTTAGACATCTTACTGAGATTACTAAGATAGTCAAAGATATTCATTAAGTTTGGTAGCAATATTTATAAAATATTTCAGCAGTAAAAGTGTTTGAGTGATAATATATCATGAGGTAGACCAAACACAGTTTTTCTCAAGCCATTCTTCCATCTTTCTTTATGGTAGGGGAAAGATTGCATACTAAGCAACATGGGAATGATCTTCCTGGAAGGATATTAACTAATGTTAACAAAAGTTTCAATAAAATACAATGTGTCATTCTATATAGTTTGGTCAGGTCAATAGCTCTGAAAGATCTACAGAGATTCTCTGTATCCGGAAGGTGGCTCCTTCAAATTTACCCACAAACACTTTGGCCTCACAAGTTTAATGATAGAAAACAAAACTATAAAACCTCTGAAACTATCATGGACCCTCGTCCATAAATTTCCAAAA
This sequence comes from Neomonachus schauinslandi, assembly GCF_002201575.2. Classification (NCBI taxonomy): domain Eukaryota; kingdom Metazoa; phylum Chordata; class Mammalia; order Carnivora; family Phocidae; genus Neomonachus; species Neomonachus schauinslandi. The sequence continues at coordinate 77,816,831 of NC_058411.1, forward strand.
TGGCAGAGCCAGTTTTCACAAGTTACCCAATTCAGCAAGCAGAGTAAAGGCAAACAAATTTTCAGAGTTCTTGTTTTCCATAAATAGAGAAATCTTGTAATTAATCTCAAGAACCACACACATTATGTATTAGTTTCATGCCTTAATGAAGAAAGACTCGATGTTTATCACATTAAAATGGGAGAGTGGGGTGTAAAGGTGGATGGAGGGGAGAAAAGCATGGTTCTTTTCTTAATGAATCTGGCCTTATGTTTCTTCCATTTTTTTATCAGCAATTTTATGCTCTGCAGGTAGTAAACAAAAATGGTGACAGTCAAACATGTATTTTGCATCATAACAAACCCATTGGATCTGCAAACAGTTGTTTAAGGTGCTCCTTTTCCATCAGGAAAAACAATAGCATTTATTAGCAGCATTTCACTCTCCTCACATGATTTGTGTGTTCTTCACTCTGAAAGTGTCAGCTGTCAAACGAAATGATGGGGACTGACAGTTCAGAATTTTAAAAGTTCAGCTCCTTTCAAATGCACTAAATGAACAAGAGCTGCCTAATTTGGGCTGAAGAAAAAGCAACAAAAATCCCCTGTAAGTATGCAAGGTTTTATTCTACTTTTGCATGCTTAGTATGCACGGAGAATGTTAAATACTTTTCAGCTGGATACACTGTTAATTCTATGAGTGAGAAAGATTTCATTAGGTGAGCTTCAGGCAAGAGTGGGCTACAAATGGAATTCCCTTTTATTTTCTGAAATTCACAGTATATGACCCATATCCAATGATAAATGGTCTATAAACTCTCTTGCTGTATTTAATTGCATAAACTTCCATTATATTCTACTGTTAACACAGGAACACTTTGACACAAGATATCAGAAGGAGAAAAAACTAGTAAAAAATTAAAACCTTCACTCTTAACAAAACCAACAAAATCTTAGTATCCCTCAGAATCGCCTTCAACGTGTAAGTGCCGAGCACACGATTTTAAATATTTTTTCAACCAATTAGTTACTTTTAATTTTGGTAGCACAAAAATCTATTAATTACTATTTAATTATCTGAAGCCCTTGCCTGCCTAATTAGTGCTTCCGTATTGCATCTTCAACTAAACTGGGGACCCTATCAACTCATTTATCTGATACGTATTTGGTGCACTGGTGAGTTAATTAATGAAAAAAGAAAAAAACTCATTTAAATGGTTCATTCAAAAAAAAAAAGCTTATTAAACACTTTGAACATTAAATAAGCCAACTGATTTATTGGGTTTTCATTGCTCTAAAAAGCATTATATAAATGCAAAATCCCATGTGACATTTCTGCGTAAATATACGTTGTAGAAGGAATCAGAAGCTGCGGTGATCAGTTGAGTAACAATCCCTCTTAAGTTCACTGCCTGAGGCTGCGGGCTTTTGAAATCTTTTACACAAAAATGGGGACAATGATTAGACATAAGATTTTATTTGGAATTTTCTGGTGTTAGTCAGGAACACTAAGCACAATTGTAAATGAAATTTCATTGTTATATTCTAGGTAATGTAGTGTAAAATGGTCTACACTATAACTGTGCTTATAATACTGAAGAAAACAAAGAGTAATTTCCAGAACCCAGCCCATCCCTCCACTGCATCTCCATTTTGTTCTGTCTTGCCAAGGCACTGTGGGCTTGTCTTCCAGCATTCTAGTTCACACAGCAACACCCCAAGAAAGCTTTCCTAAGCACCCCCAAATGAGGCGAAGGGCCCCTCTTGGATGTTCTGACAGCACCTGGGCATAAACTTTTGCTTTTGTTAGGATTCAATGAAATTATCTAAGTAAAGCATCTAGTGCTAACATCATAAATGTATTAGAACCATTAGTCATTTTTTTAAATTACACTCTACTGTACTTAACTATTCAGATGTTTCTCCTACTAGGAGATCCTGAGCTACTTGTGGAAAGAGACACATGATCCATCTTTGCATTTCCAGAGCCTAGCACAGTGTCTGACAGACAGCGAGCATCAATATATTCCTGCGTAAGGGATGGATAGAACAATGAATCTGCAGTCAAGGAATCTAACAGATTTAAGTATAAAGTAGATAAACTGAAATCAAATTTCCCCTCCTTCTTACAGATGGCAGTAGGAATTCTGAAGCATAAATCCATACATGTTAAGTGCTTATAGCATAATTCAACTTCAAAAAAAATTAGCTATTTCACTATTATTAACACTATATTGCTTTCTCTGGATCTCCAGCAGATTGTCAAGTGGACACAGGTGTCTGATTCCTCATCTGAATATTCATTTCATGATTCTCATCAGTTAAGAAATTGTCCACGGGGGGCGCCTGGGTGGCTCAGTTGGTTAAGCACCCGACTCTTGGTTTCAGCTCAAGTCAAATCTCAGGGTGTGAGATTGAGCCCCTCCACGAGCCCTGTGTTGGGCTCCGCACTCAGCAAGGAGTCTGCTTGAGTTTCTATGTTGCTCTCCCCCTGCCCCTCTCCCTGCACTCTCTCTCTCTCTCAAATAAATAAATAGTTAGAAAAAAATAAATTACAGGATATCAAAAATTGTCATAGCACAAAAATTTTCAGTAGTGAACTGACCATTTGGTAAGATTAGTTCCAACTCAAAGTCCCCTGTGCCATTAATATAGCACCCATTTTAATCCAGAGAATTAACATCTTGATCAGTTATAATCTTGTTAAGAATCTAATGTCTACAACTTCCTATGCAAACAGAATGCAAATTTAAAAGTTAAATTGAAAATCTTCAAATTGCAGGATTTCATAAAGTTTTTTTTTAATTTTATTTTATTATGTTATGTTAGTCACCATACAATACATCATTAGCTTTTGATGTAGTGTTCCATGATTCATTGTTTTCGTATAACACCCAGTGCTCCATGCAATACGTGCCCTCCTTAATACCCATCACCGGGCTAACCCATCCCCCCACCTCCCTCCCCTCTAAAACAGTTTGTTTCTTGGAGTCCATAGTCTCTCATGGTTCATCTCCCCCTCTGATTCCGCCCCCCTTCATTTTCCCCTTCCTTCTCCTAATGTCCTCCATGCTATTCCTTATGTTCCACAAATAAGTGAAACCATATGATAATTGACTTTCTCTGCTTGACTTATTTCACTTAGCATAATCTCCTCATTTATTAAAGTGATATTAAAGGGATGCCTGGTGGCTCAGTAGGTTAAGCGTCTGCCTTCGGCTCAGGTCATGATCCCAGGGTCCTGGGATCGAGCCCCGCATCAGGCTCCCTGCTCAGCAGGGAGCCTGCTTCTCCCTCTGCCTGCCACTTCCCCTGCTTGGGCTCTCTCTCTCTCTCTCTCTCTCTGACAAATAAATAAATAAATAAATCTTTAAAAAATAAAAAAAAAAATAAAGTGAGATTAGAGACCTACTCAAGTCACTATGGATCTATCAAGGTCAAGCAATTGAAAAAGGGAAAAATGAAAAAGATGAGATTCAAAAAGGAACAATTTGAAAACCAAATGATTAGGAAACCTGTTCGAAAATTAATAAAGCCATAGGATGTCTTTGCAAAACTGATGCTTTCTATCAGCATGCTCTGAAAGTCAAATATGAAGACTCTGATATCCTAAAATTATGTTGGAAAGGTTATTCAAAAATCTAAGATTTGGTTAATTCTTCACTAGTTCTAAGAATTAGAGAACAGTTTTTATTGTAATGTAAATTGTATTTTTAAATATTTTCACTATTTTTTCCTTTTATAGTTCTAGATACAGTCCCAACCAAAACTTCCCTTTTCCTGCTATTGTTTCTGAAATTTTGGTTTCAATTTTGAGTAGACTTACTCTAAGTGTTCTTTTCTAGCTCCAGTTACTCGCTGGTTTGAGAGAAAGGATTGCTCTCTGATGTTCCACCACTAGCGCCCTGGCTGCCATGTTCCACCATCTTGTGATGACTTCCAAGGACACCTACAGTGTTAACATGGTACTCTTCAGTTCAAGTTCATAGGCAGTGCACCTTTTAAAGGGAAAAGCAAGGAGAGTTCTGCAGAGATCTTAATGAAGCAACTCTCATCTCAAGAAAAGTCCCTAAGCATGGTATAGTCCCCCTTTTGGGGAACCCCTTTCTTCAGATAAATAAGGTGAAAAGATCCTAGCTCTACTACACTAGGAAATGGGTGTTCAATCCCTAGGGCCTCCATAACAAAATCACATCCAGTGTCGGACACTGCAATGCTCCAAAAAGTCAATGATGACCATGTGTTGCTGGGTATGTTACATACAGTATTCCAGAATGTTTTTAACTTCTCCCATCTCTCTCTCTCTCTCTCTTTTTTTTTAATTCCTGATATATCCACTGGTTAGTTAAGAAAAGGGAGGATTTATAAAATAATTTTAATCTAATTTTTCTCTAATGTTGAAATCACTAAAAGGAGAAATACATAATATGAAACTCCTGTACTTTATTATGCACTACTTCTAAAAACATATTAAAGTTCAGTATTTTCAAAAATTATTCTATAGTCTGTGAATATTTTTCGCCCAAGGATATTTACTCTATATCATTGGCAATTATATACTATACATCCCGGGTTGTTCAAATACGCACAATGTATTTTTTTGTTTTTGTTTCCATTTTAGTGGTATGTTTAAAGAAAAATTCAGATAGATTCGTCAGAATACTAAAGGTAATTTTTTTCTCAATCTATCTGTCAAGTTAGTTCAGCTCTAATTCAGGCAAATTCCTGACAGATATCAGAGTTCTATTTACTGATTATCTCTTCTTCCCAATGGGATCATAAGATTTTAAGTGAAAAGAATCTAAAAGATTTATTGCTAATGGGATTCTACAAATGTTATCTTTGTTCAGAGTAAAAGTTATATATGATCCTGGCTTTGTGGAGCATCTTTAATGTTCTTTTTTTGAATATGTATAACTCATTTAGAGACCAAGAATAGATAGTAACTCATCATTTTTGCTACCTGCCTTAAAATATCTGCGTTTTGTCTGTTTGAAAATAATATAAACTTGTGATTTAATTGATGTCATAACTTCGATTCATCACCACACTCATTGTAAACAAAGAGGCTCTGAAGAACGAACAAAATGCTTATTGTTCACCAGAAGAAAGGTCATAACATGTTATATTTACATTTATGTCATGTCTTATTACTAAATCTGTATAAAGCATCTTCCTTCATTATTTCTGAATGGGAGACTGATGATAAGTGTTATTTTCAAGATTTTTTTAATCCTTTTTATTTGTCTAGCTAATCTGTGTGCTGACGCATTACAAGGGTAACTCAGTGTTTTGCTTGTTAAGTTATTAGGGATTTTTAACACCTAAAAATCAAGGACAAGTTCTTAAATGTAGCATTTGTGTGAGTAGACAGCTTGAGAGGGGGAGAGGTCAGCTGCCTGGTGAAGGAAGGAGAAATCGGTCCGCGCAATCCTCATTTGCTTTGTATCATTGACATTGGGCTTGGAAGGGAGAATGATCTGTTGTTAGGTTAAGCAACAGGGAAGCTTAAGGCTTATTATTTTTTACTCCTGATACAACCAAAGCAATGGGTGAGTAATGAGAGGAACATAGGTAATCACAATGATACCAGGCCATGAACTGCATGCGGCTGGGCGATAGTGCAGGTTTTATCAGACTGTGATGGCCAGTGAGCTAATACGAACCATAAATATGCAGATTAGTCAAATCTTTATTACATCTGTAAATAGCTACTGGCATGTTTTTCCTCTCCCACTTTATAATGTTGATGCTCCTGACTCCAAGCCCTACCTTCCACCCAAGGAAATTTAAATTACAAGGAAATGTATCACATGGTGATAGGAAAATGAAAATGTACCCGGTGACACCTAACAATCACACGATGAAGGTACAAACATGAACCAGCACAGCTTCTCTGTTCCTGGAATGCCTAGAAATGGATTCCTTCCCCAGCGCAAATTCCATCCAATTCTCACCCTTCTCCTTCCCTCCCTACCCATTCCAGGGAACTTAGCTCACCCAGGCTTTCTCATTTGCTGGGGCTCTGTCCCTTGTTTAAACTAAGGAGAATACAGGATCAGTCCTCTTTTTTCTCACTATAAAGTCTCTTCAGAATCTAGTTCAATGAGATTGTATTTGTTACAATGAATACAGATTGTTCAATGGGGCACATTTAAGAAACGCTGAAAAGAGCGCAGGGGTTTGCAGGGCGGGGGCTGGCTGTGTGGTGGGGGGGAGTGACGTTTTATACACCACCCCATGTTTGTTAAGGTCTAAAAGCACTGAAAAGGATTTGTTCTGTTTGTGTAAAGGGCCTCCGTGCTCTGGGTCTCTAAGATGTTACGCCAAGCTTTTTAGCACATGAGCTTTCTCTTGATCTTGGGCCTGACATGACCAGAACACAAGAGTTCAGATTCTCAGGGACTGACCTGTATTGTCCCTCCAATCTGGCATCTCAGAGTCTGCTACCTAAACAGTTGGCTTTCTGCAACTAACGTGTTGTTTATTTTAATATATGAATTTGAAAAATCATTTCTGCATATCCTATGTTTTCAAAGAGCCATTTTGTTTACTGAGTGTTTTCACTTACCAAAATGACTGTTACTAAAAGATCTGAGATCTCCCAGGAGAATGAAGACCTTTAATCACATAATGTGACATGAACAGTCAGTTATTAGAGTCACTGAAAGTATTAACAACGCTGGAGAGTTCCAAACCATAGGGCTGCATACTCTAGTTATGAATTGTTAGTCACAGTCTTGGGCACTGTTCCTTGGCTCCATCACTGCCCTACATTCTGTGATTGGAGGGTCCATACAACTCCATTTCACTATTTGCTGTGACACATAGACCACAGGGCTTAAAGATATTTTATCCACCAAGAAAGAATGCAAAACTGTGAGAATATGCAGATACATTTTTGTGTGTCCTGCGTGTATGTATTGAACAGGCTAGATTTGATGGGGTACAATCAAGAATTAGGTCTCCTTTTCTCTATTTTAAGAAATCCTCTCTTAGATGTTCTTTCCACTCTCTTGCAAAGTATCTCAGAAAGTTCCCTGTGGCTTTTGTGGTCACTTTGGAGTATTAGAACAGTATTGTTTTCAGGTGTAAAAATATCCAATCTGATCTAAATCAAACTTGAATCATTTCAAAACTTTCTCTCCTGCCGCAACACACACCAAACCTTGCAACTTGAGTACCAGAAATAGGAAAATTGGAGTAGGGAGCAGTAGGAGGAGAGGGATAAGGACAAAGATTTTCTTGATCGGTGTTTATGCAATGTGGCTCTTTCTCTTCAGATTTGATTTCATGGACTATTTTAGTGGGGGGGGAGGGGTGTCTTTGGAGATCCCTGGCCTGGGACCTGAGTACTGCCTTGTCACTGCATAGGTAACACACGCTCGAGCCAATAACTTCCGATTCTGTCTCAGCTTTTAACTTGATGCTATTTTCCTGGGACTACTGCCCCTGTGTCTTAGCCCATTCAGGCTGCTCTGACAATGTGCCATAGGCCAGGTGCCTTGTAAACAACAGGAATTTATTTCTGACAGTTCTGGATGCTGGGAAGTACAAGTTCAGTACAAGTTGGGTGACTGTCCTCTTCTGGGTCCCAGCCTTATTGTGTCCTCACACAGTGGAGAGGCTAAGGGAGCTTTCTTAGACCTCTTTTATAAGAGAATTGTTTTTTATAAGGCTCTGTCCTATGATCTAGTCACCTCCCAAAGGCCCCACCTCCTAAAGCTATCACATTGGGCATTAGGATGTCAACATATGAATTTGGGGGGAACATAGAGATTCAGACCATAGCACCCTGGTGGGCAGGACTCATGCGGAGCGTCCTTTCTAAACGGCTCTAGCCATCAACAATACAACTACCCAGGTGGCCCAGAAGAAAACTAAACTGCAATGTCTCTCAAACTCTAGAATTTAAAAGCCATCACAAAACAGCTCTCTCTCTAGATTCCACTCCCATTCAACAGCAGTCCTAGACCTGGAATTTTCTGAAGATCACAAGATCCTAGGTGGAGAACGCTATGTCAGCTTTTCCTTTTGGCAGACAACTTTGGTGTTTGTGTATCATTCATTCGGACCTGTCTCACATGGCTGGGTGAAACTGGGAACATTGCAAGCTTTCTTGTACTATAGAATGACAACCAATTAAAAGATGGACAGGAGATCTTGAATAGACAGTTCTCCAAAGAAGATATATACATGGCTGATAAGCACATGTAAAGACACTTAACATCATTAGCCATCTTGGAAATGCAAATAGAAACCACAGTGAGATACCACTTCATACCTATGAGTATGCCTATCGTCAAGAGGACAGATAATAACTAGTGTTGGCAAGGGTATGGAAGAATTGGAACCCTTACTACTTGCTGAGGGGAGTGGAGAATGGTTCAGCCATGTTGGAAAACAGTCTGGGATATCCTCAAAAGGTTAAGCATAGAGTTACCATCCTAACCAGCAATTCCATTCCTAGGCATATACGCCAGAGAAATGAAAACATATGTGCACACACACACACACACAAACGTGTATGTAAATGTTTATGGCAGCATTAGTCATAATAGCCAAAAATAACCCCAACTTAAATACACATCAACTAATAAATGGATAAGGAAAATGTATCTATACAATGGAATTGTATATTATTAGGCAATAAAAAGAAATGAGGTACTGATACATGCTCTGACATGGATGAAACTTAAAACGCTATGCTAAGTGAAATAAACTACTCATAAAACACCACAAATTGTATGATTCTGTTCGTATGAAATGTCCAGAATAAGCAAATCAATAGAGGCAGAAAACGGATTAGTGGTTGCTGAGGATTAGGGGGTTGGGAAGGGCAGCTGAGGATCTAGGGGTGATAGGTAGGGGCTGACGAGTTTTGTTTGAGGGTAATGAAAATGTTTTTAAATGGATTCTTGTGATGTCTTCACAATTCTGAATATATTAAAAGCCATTGAATTATATACACTTCATATTGGTGAATTGTATGTTTTATGAATTGTATCACAATCATAGAGCTTTGTTAAAAATTATATCTTCACCGGGGCGCCTGGGTGGCTCAGTCGTTAAGCGTCTGCCTTCAGCTCAGGTCATGATTCCAGGTCCTGGGATCGAGCCCCGCATCGGGCTCCCTGCTCCGCGGGAAGTCTGCTTCTCCCTCTCCCACTCCCCCCGCTTGTGTTCCCTCTCTCGCTGTGTCTCTCTGTCAAATAAATAAATAAAATCTTTAAAAAAAAATTATATCTTCACCTTCTCTCTTCAAACTGTAGAATTCTCAAAAACAACAAAAAACCTCTGTAGAATTCTCTTCTACAGACTACAAGAGAAAAGTTGGTCCCATACAGATTAGCCTAGCATCTTTCCCCAGAATGGGCAGCCTTATCACTGATTTCCTCATCTTTTGGGTCCCACCCAAGGCTCCAAGACAGAAAGAAAATCCCATTTAACAATCTTAAATTAGTAAGAATCCAAAACATTACCCATAGCATTTCATTTGTCTTTTCTTCATGCTCCAATATAAGAATCATGATTAAACTTATAAACTTTGCAGAATGGCACATATATTTTATAGGCTGCATTATCTTCCCAAGTGATTCAGTTTCCTAAAACTCCACTGGTTATATATTTCAATTAAAGGATTAAGGCCTAATCTTATAATAAGCTCAATAAACATTTGGTGTCTGTGCAACTGACTATTCTAAGAAGAATACAGTTTACTATTTAATGAATTCCTATATTCTAATCCTTAAACAACCCTAAAAGGTAAGTGTTGTTAAATAATCATTTTCCAGATAAGGAAACTGAAGCTCAGAATGGTTAAGCAATTTACGCACAATAAATCAGTTAATGCATGACTGAGCCAGGATTCCAGTCTACAGCCTCTGTACTTACCACATGCAAAACCTGAGTCTCTTTCTCTCTTTGGCTATCTTTGATAATAGAAATGTTCACATCATTTTAAAACGAAATGCATGGTTCCTGCTTCTAAGGGTGAGACCCGAAATCACACAACAAGATGCAATATAAGTTTGAAAAAAACTTGGCCACTTGCCATAAGTAATTTATTTTTATGTTTTAGAAATTACAAAACAGTGGTCATTGGTCAGCCTCTGTCTATTTCTGAGTGTGGTCTATAGGAGACATGGATGTCTCTTGAATTCCATTTTGAATATGCCTTTTCTACAAAAACAATGGAGAATGTGACAGAGATTAACATTAGAATAAAAACTGAGACTGGCTTCTGAGAAGATGAATAAAACCATTTGAGAAACAGCAATAGCTAGTAGAAAGAACCATATCCATACTCATCCCAGGGTACTTTGTCATCCCAGTATCACCTTTCAGAAAGATGAATCCACGTGCAAGGCAAAGTCAATGTGGCTTCAAAGAAATTTATAATGTGCTTCCTTTCTAAATATAATTATTGATGCAAAAGGAAAATCAGAATTGCTTTTTTTGACAAGTCACTTAACCCTCTGCCTGTTTCCTCATTTGTAATATGCAGTGTTCTGGCTATAGTTTCAAGTCACATCTAAAAGGGACAAGCATTTCACAGATGCCTAGAACTGGAGTCAGAAATACTTGTTCCTTTGGATGTGCTGCCTTCCATTAGTATCTTCTGCCCTCCCATTCTATTTCCTCTTGGATTTTACTAAAGAAAATATAACCAAATCATGGTACTAAAGTGTGTTTACACTCTACCATTTACAACTGCAGAGTAAATTCAATTCAATTAATCCCTATCAAGTAAATTGGTCCATCATTCCCAAATATGAACTGAGAATCACGGAGCAGTGGCCATTGAGAAAAAGTCAGTGACATCAAAGAGAAGGATGAAAGTGAACAAACAAAAAATCTGACCTTGGAAGAAACAGAAAAATACATTTAGAAAATTCTAATTTAATTTCCTCAGAGAAACTAAAGAAGTTAATATACCCGTAAAATTTGAATAGGCCACAATATGAAAAGAACAATATAAGAAACTACATTATCATAGACAGTAAAGAGATATTAGAAGTATGAATGACAAATGAAAACTTTAGTGTACAAACTAAATAATGGAGAGTGCTGTAACCAAACTGGTGGTAAGGATGATGGAGTAGACAGAATTTCCTAGAACAAAGAGCAAAAAGAAAAAAATGATGGAAATGTTGGGTAAAATGTTAAAAGATATGGATATCCAGCATCCATCTAGCAAGAGATCGAGAGTTGGAGAGGGGTAAAGGGGTAAAGGAAATCATTTTTTACAAAGAGAACAAATTCTGTGAACTGAAGGAGACTAAAAAAAAACACATGATTCGTACAAAAGAATGATAATTTGAATTGTCGTGGAATGTTGTGAACAGTGGAGCAGTTCCTCTAATGGCTTGGGAAGAAATAATTTTGAAGCCCTGATTTTCTACTCAAGTCTAAAAACAAAAGGAAAAAAATTGTCAGTCAGGAAGCCAGAAAACTTACCACGTAAACAGCATTCCTGTAAACAGTGTTTATTGAGAAGGATACTCAAGAAAATGAAAAATACAAGTTAGTTGATGACCTAAAACAAAAGGGAATACTAGCAACTGAGTATGAATGAGAGGGAATGAAAAAAGTAAAAGATATCTAACAGAGAATCTACCATCCCTTCATGTATTCGGCTAAGACTATTTTCCTTCACAGGGATTTAGTGACATAGGGCTCATTATAGTTTTTCTTCTCTGAATTCATTTATACTATTGGCTTCTACAATGAGTAATAGTCACATAATCATAATATTATAAAGGTTGTTTTATTAATTGTAAAATTTTAGTCTCAACTTATAGACAAAGCATGAAGTCTTATTTAACTATAGCTAAATGTCAAGGTTACGTTTATATGTAGTTTCCAGGTTACAAAACTGGAAAAGGTAAAAAATAATCTCCCCCCATTTTGTCAGTAATATTTCCTTGACAACATATTAAGATTTAATTTTCTCATTTATTTCACTTTAGTCCTCATTATAGTTGGTGCCTACCTGCTGGATTTGAGGAAAAGTGCAGGGGTGGCTGGAGAATACAAACAATTAAGACTTAAGAAGATACTTTGGGTGCCTGGGTAGCTCAGTCTGCTGAGCATCTGCCTTGGGCTCAGGTCATGATCCCAGGTTCCTAGGATTGAGCCCTATGCGGTGGTCCCTGTTCAACCATGGGGAGTCTGCTTCTCCCTCTCCTTCTGTCCCTCCCTGCCCCCCCTCATGATCACTTGCTCTCTCTCTCTCAAATAAAATAAAACCTTAAAGGAAAAAAAAAAAAGACTTAAGATACTTCAGCACTACCATATACATATGGTGAGTTGTCCTCCTGCAGATTACTAACCTCAACTACCTCATCTTGACTCTCATTCACTTCCTGTTAGAGAGAGAAGTAATTCCAAATCTTGCCCTGAGATTCTAAGTATTCCTTCAACTTAGCGCTGTGATATCCTGCCCCTGACATTAGAATGAATCTTTCAGAAACTGTAAGTACTATCTGCAAAGGTATTCTCGTTATGGTTTTTGTCACATTGAATAGACTCGGCTGGGAGAATCTGGTTCATGATCAAAAGCAGAAAAGACTCGCTTGTGTCGCAATGGATGGACAGGACAGCTAAGAACAATGTGTCGGTAGCCATTCCTTCAGCGAGACGGACAGTAACTTCAGAACCTTACATTGCATTATCAAATTGGGTTTTTCTGCCCTTAGATTCTGTGAAAAGATATTAAATATCATTAATTCATTAAAGAAATGCCTTGTAGATTTTATGAATTCTCATGAATATTTCATAAAGTGATTAAAATTGTTAATCCTGCTCCCAATTAATTTTAAGTAATTCTTAGAACACACATGTAAATAATAGGTAATTATAATGTTTTATTATGTGTCATTTATATAACTTAGGCCATTAAAATTGCATTTCTGACGGGATACATTTCTTAGGGCCCTATGTCATTTTTTGAAAGCAACAATTCATTTTTACTTTATTTGAGCCTGTATTAATTTTGAGGGGATTTCGAGGGGTGGAATATTGAGGGACCTTAAGAGGAAAAATAGGTTCAAAGAATGCAAAGACTGGCTCATTTATGAAGTATTACTACCAGACTTGTAGGTTTTTCTCCTCTGCTGATGTACTCAGGAGGTATTCAGCATATCTACTCTAATTGAGAAAGCTATTATCTGTGAAATTAGGCACAAGGCTAATTCTACTCCTTTGTTCCTTTCTTTCTTTCCTCATGCTTTAGCTTTTCGTTATGCTTGGCTACTACATGGGAAGAAAAAGGAACTTAAATTTGGAGGCAATTTATAATAATGGAAAGTTCATAGTGTCAAAAAGAACTAGGTAGAAGGGATCATGACTTCCTAGTTAGATGGTCTTGGGCAAATTACTTTACTTCTCTGGATTTCACTTCCTTTACCTGAAATGTTTTGAAGATAATACCTTCTCTACTTACCTTGTAAGTTTGTTTGTTTGTTTGTTTTTTGGAGGATTAGTTAAAACACATATTAAAGTCATTTTGTAAAATATTCTGTTAATTACCCCAACTGACTAAGTAAATAGGTACTTTTGAGCAAGTTCCTTCACCATTTTCATTTCTCTGGGCCTCAGTCTCCTCATGTCAAATGAGGGTCTTGAAACACCCTCATTTGAAACAAATTCCTTTTCCTAGTGGTCCATTTACATGATGCTGACTTTTTCTTTAACTTTCGATTTGTGGGTAATTTCTTGCAAGTTCAGGTGGTGCAGGACTTGGAGGGGGATGAGATATGGTCCAAAGGTGGTCCAAATGTCATGGCGAGCCCTGTGGCCCTTGTGGCTCGTGGCATCTGGTAGGGATTTGCATACTTGGACATCCCTCCAAACACATTTTGAGCTCTCACTCTGTAGCCACAGGGCTCCCATCCCAAGTACCCATCACTTCCAAAGAAATGTTTTTGTCAGTGGCTTGACTTACTCTGGGGTGGATTATTTCCACCAGAAGTAGCCAACTGAAATTCTGTTTTGCCTTTGCCTGTTGTGTTCTGTGAGAACTAATTCCAGTCTTTGACATAGGGAGGCATATTTATGACACTTGGCTTCTTCGTTCAACAGATTTTTCCTTTCTGTGTTTACGAGAGCTAGCATTAAGTATTAGTGCTCTGTCCTACTGGGTTCCTTTTGTTTAAAAGCATTTGTGTCCTTTGCCCTTACTTTGGTCCTTATGAGGAGTTAGACGTGTAGAGGCACAGCTCCAGAGTTGCCTGACTGCTTTTATGTCCTTTTGTAAAATGTTTCCAAATCAAGAGAATCATGTATTTGTTATTTCTGGGTCCATTAAATGCCCAAGTAATTAACATTAGCCATTTTGCCACTAATAAAGCATGGAAACCACAATGTTTTTGTGATATATAGTCATGTCAATGACAGTTTATAGTTGCACAAGACCATCTAATCACTTGCATGACCATACATTGAGACAAGCACCAGATTAGATGGCCAGGCATCCAAATGACTCTTACACTGTTTGGAGATGCACGGGCTCCAGCCAACCAATGATGGGCTATGTCAAAGTTTTTGAAGTTGGCAAAGAGAAACTCTTAAAACGCGGATAATATTGGTAAGGGTCTGAAAAATTGTCTAACCTATACCCAGCGTTAAGATAAACAAAAAAGAAAGTTACATTTTAGACAGATGCATAACATAATCAGAAATCAGGATCTGACATTGCATATTCTTCATTTGCAAATGCATTCCTTTCTAAAAAGCTGCAATTAATTACAAACGAGTTTTGATGCCGTTTTTGCTTTCCTTAAATATGGAGTGAATTCACCCCATAAACTAATGAACCAAAGTGGAGCCAAATAGAGACCAGCTGGCTGGATGGCTCAGTAATTTTATCCACATGATTGACTTTATGATCCTTTCACTGAAGTAACTAGTCTTTATTCTTGCAATCAGCACCAATGACAATTTGGGAGGGGTGGGGAATTATTAAAATCTGGAGAGAGAAGAGGTGCGGTTTGTTTGATGTGGAACGACACATTCGACCACACACTTCTTTGGTATTAGAGGTGCCGAATTCCGGCCGTCCCTGGCTTCCAAAGAAATACACTGATTAGTTGCCACAGAGACGTAATAAGCAACCCATGCCCAAATAATCATGGCAGATACTCCATTAACAGCATCTAACTGTGTGGCTTTTAGCCATACAAATTGTTTTTTGACAGCTTGTAACCTTTTCAAATAGTTTCCTTTGGGCATTACATCACACTCAGATCTAATTTTAACTTTTGCTTAGTCTATAATTTATGAGTTTCTTTGGCAATGTATGATATATCTGAGGTGAAAGGATACATACAAATAAAAGCTAAGAACAAAAATCAATTGCTGTTTTAATCCATGAAAACTTTGCTCCCCAGGAGATAACTACAATAGGACAGAACAAAAAGAGGGGAGGGAAGGACCTAAATGATCTGGAATTCCCATAGAACTTGTTTTAAAACAAGCCAGTTTAATCCATTTAAACAGGACCATAGCTGTCCAGAAATGAAGCATATTACTGGTACGTGTACAAAAGTATACTTTGTACAGAAGTTTGTCTTAAGATCCATGAAATTCCACAACATAAAAATTAAAAATTATAAAATGCCTTAATGATGCTGTCAGTGAAGAGCTGAAATATACAACACTTCTTTATCAGAGAAAATTCCCGGTTTACAATTTCCAGATACTGGAATGTATCTACTCAAGGAGGAGGAAGAGTATCATTCCAAACTCTGGTCAAAAAGTGGATTCCACTTAAAAATCATAGATCACAAACTGCTGGAGCTAAAGAGAACTTTAGAAACCATCTGGTCAGGCTCAAAAACGAAGCCTAATGCCTTCATTCTTGACTCTTCCCTTTCCTGGCTCCCAACACCCAGACTATCATCAAGCCCAGCCTCAGGAACCACATTCTTCCCACTGCTGCACCCTCAGCGCCCCAGAACCATCACCTCCCCCTTGGGCTACTGCCAAACACCCCTGATTTGGGGGTCAGCAAACTCCAGCTCACCATTCCACTTGCTGCCTCTTTTTGTATGTCCTGTAAGCTAAGAATCATTTTTACATTTTTAAATGATTGTAAAAAAAAAAAATCAAAGGAATAATGTTTCATGACATGTGAAATTATATGAAATTCAAATTCCAGTCTCCATCAATAAAGTTTAATTGGAAAACCGCCATGTTCATTCTTTCATGTATCACCTATGGCTGCTTTTGTTTTACAATAGAGGAATTGTGTATAGACAAAGACCATATGGCCCACAAAGCCTAAAATATTTATTATCTGGCCCCTTTTTACTATCTGACCCTTGATAGAAAAAGTTTGCTGACCTCTGTGTAATCAGTTCCCAATACCTATACTTTCTCTACCACAGTCAGTTCTTCACACAGCAGCCAGTGGTCCTTTTAAAGCAAATCAAATCCTGTTATTCCTGCTTGAAACCTTCCAATCCTGATCTGTCCAGTATGGCAGCGATTCGCCACATGTGTTTATCAAGCACTTTTGCCTAGTGTAACTGAAGAACTGAAGAACTGAATGTTAAATTTTATTTAATTTTGATTATTCTAAATTTAAAGACTGATTCTGGATTTAATTATTGGAAAGCATTTAAGTATGTTTGAAACAAGTTGGGTATGTGAATCCACCATCTCAAATGTAAATTTTATGAAATCCTAATGTAGATCAATTATTTCCAATGAAAATTTGGCATCCAAACTGAAACGTGCTATAAATGTAAAATACACACTGATTTCAAAGACTTAATTCAAAAAGAGAGTGTAAAATATCTCAATAATTTTAATTGTGACTATATGTTGAAATGATAATATTTTTATATATTTTGTGAAATAACACTTATTAAATCTAATTCATCTATTTCTTTTACTTTTTTAACGTGGCTACTAAACATTTTAAAATTACATAGTTGGCTCGTATTATATTTCCACTGGACAATCCGCTTCAGTGGGTTTATGTGATGATGAAAATAAATTCAAACCCCTCACAGTGTCAGCAAAGACTTCCTTGGCCCCCACCCACCTCTTTAATCACATCTCTTGTCAGTCTCCTCTCAGTCTCCTCACCCTGGCATTCTGCCAGGCCCGCAAAGACACTCACCTAATTGTTGCCTTCTAGTCTTTTTTTGTACCAACTGTGCCTTTTCTCTGGGAACTGCTGCCCTATAGCATGACTCATTCTCATCATTCAAGTACAGCTTAAATGCCCGTCTTCTCAAAGAGACCTCCCCTAATCCACCTCTAGTCACTTTCTGCCATCCCACCCAGTGTTTTTCTCTCCACAGCTATTATCAGTATCTGGAATTTTCTTCTGTATTAATTTATGGGTCTGTTGACTGTCTCCATTCCCTGCATCCCCCCACCCCAACACACCAAGAGCAAGAATCTTGTCAGTTTTGTTCACTGACCTATCCCCAGCACTTAAAACAATGCCGAGTGCTCAATAAATATTTCAATGAATGACCCTTCATTTTACAGATGAAAAACTAAGATGTGGAGCAGTAGAAAGACTTACTGACAGAGCAGAATAGAAAATAGGTCTCCTCCTTCCAGCACAGTGATTTTTTTAAATTAAAGTCTAATTGGCATACGTTACATTAATTTCAGGTGGACAACATTGTGATTCAATAATTCTATACATTACGCTATGCTCACCATGATAAGTGTAGTAACCGTCTGTCATCATACAACATTATTACAATATTATTGACTCCATGCCCTTTGCTGTACTTTTTGTCCCCATGACTTATTTATTTTATAACTGGAAGTCTGTGGCTCTAAATCCTCTTTATGTACTTCACACATCCCCCAAACCCTTCCCCTCTAGCAACCACCAGTGTGCTCTCTGTATTCATGATTCCATTTCTGCTTTTGTTCTTTTGTTTTGTTTTTTTAGATTCCATGTAAAAATGAAATCATATGGTATTTTTTTTTCTTTCTCTGTCTGACTTATTTCACTTAGCCTAATACCCTCTAGGTCCATCCACGTTATTGCAAATGGCAAGGTCTCATTCTTTTTTATGGTTACCAGTTGAGTGTTTTTAAGGGGTGGCACAGCTCAGTATCTCTCCTGGTCAGAGCATCGAGCCCTCCTGCTTAGTTGTGTGATGCTTTGTCACAATGCCAGCTTCAAAAGAGAAAGGTCAGATAAGCCAACCATTTCATTTACCCATGAGCACCCAAAAGCTTCTCTGTAGCATCATCCGCTCTCTTGAGTGCCTTGCCAGCTTGTCGGCAGCTTTTAGGATTGCGTCTCAGATGATTTTTCCCTCTGGGCGTAGAAATAATCACCAAAATTAAAGAAGGAAATCAATGGCATTTAGCCTCTCTCACACACCAAAGCGACAGTCACAAAGCAGAAGGAACTAGGTCATAAGGACAGAAAAGAGGCCAATTAAATAGTCTGGAGTAGTAGCACACCCACCAGGAGCAGAAAAATAAACACTAGGGGTCAGGATGCCCTTCCTCTTTTATCTTTTTCATTTTCTTCTTTTATTAATTAGATAACTATGCTCATGTTCCCACAAATTAAGCAACTGCCCAAAGGGTGATATTTGAAGGCAACTTGGAAAAAAAATGACACACCCCACTCCTGCTATAGTCTAAATTGTCACTCTTTGTAACATCATCTATTCTAGGCTTTCATCCTCACTGAAAACCAGATATTTCTGGAAGAGATATTGGTACCTTAATTTAGGTGAAAAGCACTAGGAAAAAGAAACTAGAGGAGGTATCTGCCTTGTAGTTTTGCTTACAAGTAGACATACTATGGTGGGCGCATTGTATTCAAAGGTAATGAAGGTCCCAATAACAGCCTTTGACTTCAATTCTCATTAACTACCAGTTAAAGAATGCTTGGATTTCTCTCTTCTTCCTTCCTTTATTCTTTCACACTTCACTGGGGAAGGAAATAGTTTTTTTAACCTTCACACACATTTGTCAAATGTCTTTTGAGAATGTATCATGTGAATTGTACTATTAGGTGTATCCAGCAACATGAGAGGAGGTTTAGAGTTGGGGGTGAACAGTGAGATGGGGTTGTCCAGGAGCAAACCATATGGCTAATGTAGAGGCTTCATCATATGTCAAAGAAGAGGGATGAAGGGATGTGGTAAACAGTCTTTAAATGTCAGGTTGAGGTGTTGGAACTTTATTTTGTTAGTAACATGAAACTACTAGAAATTTTATTACACGAATAAAATATTGTCATTTACTGCATAAATGACATATTTAGGAGAATATTAATGACTAGCATTTATTGAGCACTATGTGCTAAACAACGTTTCTAAGCACTTTACATGCTTATATGTCACTTAGTCCTCACAATGACCCTATAAAGTGGATAGAACCTTTACTATTCCTGCTTTACGGAAGAGGAAAATGAGATACAGATAGTTTCAATAACCTACACACTGTCACACACAGCTCATATGTGGCAGAGCTGGGATTCAAACTCATGCAGTCTGCCTCCAGTGCTCTTCAGAACAGCTAAACAATATGCAGAGTAGCTAAAAGACTCTAACGCAGGCAGAATGGCAGCTAGTCTATATGGAACATTTGTACAAAGTCAGAAAAGATGTCACCTCTGAATAGACTCAGTAAAAGTGTTGGTAAGTGGATGGCATGGTGTCTTTGCAGGAGTTTTAAAAGGTAACCCTTCCTATGGGCAGACACCACCCCATGCTCCATCGATGGCTTGGTTAATGGAGGAAAAAGGCTAGATTCAGCCCTCATTTGTTGCCCACACCAACTTTTGAACATTTTATTTTCAATTGAATTGTTGAAATATATTAACCTTCATGTCCTAAAACCATCAGCAAAGTCAGCTCTACACAACAAACCCTTGTTTCCAAGATGAATGTTTGAGAATATTTGAGTGTGTATGTGTCTGTGTGTGTATGCATACAAAATAAAGAAAGAGGCAAATTTCCACGTTTGGGTTGATGCCAGAACAAGATCAAAGAACAGCCACAAAGTCTTGGAGATGAGAACCCGAATCCCTGATGAAATCTTTCAGGAACTCACAAAAAAATCTTCTTCAAAGATGAAGGTCATCAAAGGTCGTCAGAAATTCTACTGGGCATTTGAACTCACGTTCTCAGTCATATTACTAATAATTTTAATTAGAGAAAGAGGAGTGAGCCAGAGGACTTCCAAAGAGTAAGTAACATTAGGTCATGCTAGAATTTGCCTGCTAATATAGATGACTTTTTTTAGATACATATAGACCACATAAATGCATATGCTTTTCCCAAAGAACCCAGATTAGCATTGTTTTTTTACCCTTGCCAGATTTGCAGGCTTCTTCCTCCTTGTGAGGTCAACCCAGCCTGCCTTTTGTCCCAATATCGGAGAAGATGCATGAAAGTCACCTAAGTCCAAAGATGAAGGTTCAAGATCAAGTCAGCCATAATGCCTATTGCTTAATCATTCCCCACCCCTACTCCCTCCACCCCTGTCTCTTGATCAATCATTTTCTAAATCCACGGCCCAGTACTTTGGTGCCCATGTTCTCAAGACCTCCTCCACTACTTCCAGAACCTCCAGGCAGGCCTCCTGTACATACAACCCTGCCTGCCTTAATGAGGTAGCAGTAAAGACCACTCTCATTCTTTCCTACCCGCATCAACTTTCACTCATCAGTCAGGTTGGGGAAATCAGAATCTGCTTCCACTTCATAATCTTTGGTTTTGTCTGACTTCTTTATTCTGAGTCCTAGAATCCACTTTCCATCTAAAATTTTCTGCTTTCTTTAAAACCCTAGACTTTGAGCAGAAGCAATTACCTGGATCTACTTGAGGTTAGGTCATCAACGGGCTAAAATTTTAAATTACGGTGCATCCCAAATAATTCATTCCTTAGAATACAGAAGTGCCACATTCCTGAAGTCTCCTGAGAAACCAAAGTTCACGTTGATTGTCTTAGTGTAGTCCAGACAAGAAAGCCACATGTTTAAAGAACAAGTTCTTACCCTTGCAAGCTCATGAATGGGTTTCAAAGGCTATATAAGCCTTCTGGGAAAGTGCATATAATACAAATGTGTGTGTGTGTGTGTGTGCACGCGCACGCACGTGTGTGTATGTATACATTGTTCTAAGGAGAGGGACCATGGATTTCGTCAAAATTTCAAAGGAGTCCGTGAGCCACAAAATATTAAGGTACACTGTCTGGCCCATCAACTATATCCCCTCCAGATAGTCAGTGCCCCTAGCTGTATATCTTTACCTGGATAGAAAAGCTAAAATACTTGGCATGTTTATTTTTTTTCTTTTAATTTGTAGTTTGTAATGCTAAAAAATACTTTACATTCCAAAATACAATACATTCCAAATCACCATCATTGATGGCCTTGACACATTTTCCCAAATATGATTTTGCAAAGCTCAAAAATTATTTCAATTTTGCAAATGCTTTAAAAATCTGATATTATTAGTCTACTAGTGAAATTACCATGAGAAAAAAATTTAGATACATATATGCACACATAATGAACTAATGACTTAAAAATTGAGAAAAATTCTAAATGACCAGGCTTTTCTTCAATCTTGCAGTTTTATATTAGATTATATTAGATTCCATTCATAAACTGTACAGTGGAACATCATTATCATACAAGAACGGCAAGACAGGACCATTACCTGCACCTTGGGCTAATCCTAGCAGGTTTTTACACCCTGCATTTGATATATTTGAATCCAGATGATCAAATGCTATTATGTCACAGGTCTTCCTAAACATGATTTCAGAAAATCCTTCTATTCCTTCAAAAATAATTCATTCTGGTATAGATAATGTCAATATGTTAAGCACACATAGAGGTACTATTTATTCCATTAAATTGGAAGGGTTATTGGTCATGCAAACCCAATCAAATCTCAACTTAATCTGACTTTACCATTCCACTGGGATTACCTGAATCACATTCAATCTCAACAAATACAAGCTTTTTGACAGCAAAACTATTCCTCAACCGGTACTGCATAATTGAGTCTTTTTCCACCAAGATTGACTGGGGTTAGGATATTAATCACCAAATCTTCGAAGAATCAATCTATCTCTCTCTTTCTCTCCCCCCTTGTGCTCTCTCTCTCTCTCTTTCTCCTGAACTCCCTTCCTCCCTTCGTCATTATATTTACGTAGCTAAACAAAAATGAGAACTTGCTGGTCTTGGAAATGGATTGTTTTCCTTGCCAGCTAGCCAACCATAAGTTGATAAAGTGGGACAAAACTGTTTGAAATTAAAATACATTTTTTTTGAAAATATAATTCATTTAGTTGTACCATTTAGTGTAAGTAAAATCACTAAACATATTTCCAAAATCTATTAAGAAATTGAATGTGCAGCTCAATCTTATGAGCATGTAGCCAAGGATGAGGTATATAAATCTCACAGACATATTCACCAACTCTGAATGCCTTTGTGCTAGGAACGTGCTAGTCATTGGAGGGGTGAAGATAAACACTAGTGCCTTCGCCTTTAGCTAAATCACAACCCACTCGTATCACACCTGAGAGAAATGAATTAGCAAAGCCAGATCTGAAGGTGAGACACCTCCTGCGTTCATTTACTACCGCTGCCGTAACAAATTACACATGTATAAAACAACACAAATTTACTGTCTTACAGTTCTGTAGGTCAGAAATCCAAAATGGGTCACGGGGGTAAAATTTCTCTTAGCAGGGCTGCGTTCCCTTCTAGATGCTCTAGGGGAGAATTCATTCCCTTTAGGGGAGAATCTGTTTCCTTGTCTTTTCGAGCTTCCGGAGGCCACTTCCGTTCCATGGCTTCCGGCCTTTTCCTCTATCTTTAAAGCCAGTAATGGTGGGTTGATTTCTTCTCCTGTAACATCACTCTGATCTCCTTCCCTGCCCATTTCAACTTTTAAAGATCCTTTTGATTACATTGGACCCACATGGGTAATCTAATCTAATCTCCCTCTTTTAAGGTCAGGCAATTAATAAACTTAATTCCATTTGCAACCTTAATTCATTTTCACAGGGTAAGGTAACACATTCACAGGCTGTGAGGATTAGGACATGGACATCTTTGGGGGCCATCATTCTGCCTGCTACATCTCCTGAGACTAGTCGTGTATTCTAATATTTCTATCTGTTCTTCAAAAGGAGATTTTTTTTTTTGCTTAAACCACACCCCCTAAAAGAACTACATGCTTCATCACCTCAGAACCAATACCACTGTGTAAGGTGCCCATAATTATTTAATTCTCAACCTGATTTTTTATTTCAGAATATTTTGGAATCAAAAATAGCTTTGGAGAGGCACCTGCTCACACATACACGCTCTCTTTCTCTCCCTCTCTAAAAAAAAAAAAAATAGTTTTGGAGGAAGAAGAGAAACTGATCATTTAGGAGTAGAATAAGGTATATTTCATCATATAATAATCACAGATGTATTCTGTTGGAAAAAAAATCTGGCTCTTCAATGTAATAAGATTGCACCTAAGCATGCAGCAAGTCTTTTAAAATTATATATTTGAAGGGAAAAATATATAACTTTCATTAAACATTAATACCAATACTCAAGCCTTAACCACAACAATTTGTTACACTAAAAATAAGGAAACCAAAATGCTGAAAGTGGAAAATATAGCCCTGAATCTTTGGCCGCATTATCCACCTGCTTCGTTTTTATTTCCATTAAAAAGACAGGATTCCTTAATGCTTTATCAATTTCTAAATTTTTCACAAACCTCAAACCATCTCAGTGTTCTACTTTTATTTCTGTGGTGATTACGTTTTTTTTTTTTTTTTTACTTTTTCTAGTCACTAAGTCTAAGAATTAGATTCATTCACCTCCTAACTACAGTTAGTAAACAATGACTCCCTTCTTAAATCACACACACATACACAAACAGTAATTCCATTTAGGTCTTGCCTTGTAGAGAAAAAGAACACATCGTTTGGAATGAACCAACACTGGAATTATAAAATAAGGAAACAGAGATTCTTCAACATTAAAAATGCTCTGTGATCTGAGTTAGTGCCTGAATTCCTTCATGGAGTGTTCTAAGGGGGCGATAACATCAAGGTTCTCTTTTCTTCTTCTGTCCAAGAAATACTTAACTCTCTATAGAGAGCTACGTAAACTTCTATCTATATATATCCAGTATGTAAGGGCTTGAACTTATACATGTGTGATATTTTCAGCAAAAGTGGGATTTTCATGATTTTGTTGGGACCATCAATCCCCAGAAAACTTAGAGAACCACTACATAACTATAGTCCAGAAGATTCTCACGTGCATAATGACTCAATAATAGATGCCCAACCCAAAGCCTGATGCACCATGGCCTTGTTGATTTTATCATTCCCACAAATTTATTGGCTTATTTCACTGAGGTATTAGCTTAATGATCATGTCCTGATCAGGGACTTTGAACATATCCAAAGGATGTGAGCTGGAGTTAGGAAGCGCTGATTGCTCACTTGTGGCTGAAGCATGTGCAAAGAATAGAAGGTGTCTGGTCATTCAAATCACAAGACAGAGGAAAAATGCTCCTCAAGTAGTTCAAGTAATTCCAAATTCTATTCATTCAGTGTTCGTCTTTATGGTTAATAATCCATCACAGGATTGATCAGAATTCATTAGGCAATAACATTTCTTTTTCCACGTTGTCCTCCTACTGTGAAAATATTATTTGCAATCATAGAGCATAAATCAATAAGTGACTTTTCTGGTAGCTAGGATGAATATTTTCTTAGACTAACATGCTCCCTAGAATAATTCTCTTTACAGACCGGTGGTTAAGTATTTTCAAAAAAGCTAGCTATGGTTATGAGGATGTGACCCTGGAGCAAAGTGAGGCCAATTGGCTTGCATGAGAACTCATATCAAAAAGTATTTTGATTAAGCTCAGGGAAAGGAAAGTCTTTAATGTAAAGGGACATAATTCACCCGAGTTAAAGGTGAACGTTATCTTTGGGTCACTTTGCTCAGGAATATACAGGAGAGAATGACTCTAAGCACAATAAAATCTCCTTTCTTGACTCAGAGCCCTGCAGCGATGTGGCTGGCAAGCTAGGAGCAGACTAGAGAGACATTTCTCAAACACACACAGAAGAACACCCAAGGCATGCTGTGATGGCCCCACCAGCCAACTGTGAGCAGATTTAGGCCTGGGAAACACAGTACAATTTCTCCAAAGAAATGCTGTGATCCAAACGGCCTCCTGGAAAGTATAAAATACAATTAAATCTTAAATCAATGTTACATTATTCACCATTTATAGTCAATCTCTACCCTGCCCACCCGCTTCCCCAAGAACTTGATTCTAAATGACAATTTCAGTTTGGATTTTAATATTCCTTCCAGTGGACTTTTCCCGCATGGAATTTAAATGATTAAAAGCAAACAGACCCACAGTCATTAGCCCTCACCCTTCTGGCAGCATTTTGTGCTGTCGGTATGTTTATTTTCCTGAAATCAGTGGAATAGATGCATGACATTCTGATTTTCTCTTTGCCTTAAAAAAAAAGAATGTATGTTTCTCACACATAAATTAGATACTGATTGGAATATGCAGCTATTAGAAAAGGACACATCAACTAAACCAAACTGCTCACAAGAAAAGCGGTCAAAGAAAATTTTTTTCTTAGACTTGCTGTTAGTCTAGTCTTTCTTCCTTAACTGACTAAATTAATTGATAAGAAACATCTCTAACCATAACTAGCTAGAGAAAAAAAAGATTTTATTTTAAACGAAGTATGACTTCAAAAATTTACAGAACTTACGATCTTTGATTTAAGGTTTTTCCCAGAAGCTGGTTTTATTCTGAACATCTGCAATATTAGTTTCTCCTTTCGTTTTGTAAAAATCTACTCATTCTTTTATAATCCACAGAGAATTCCTATTCCTTCTTTGCACACACTGACTCAAATATAATTCTTGCCCTTCTCATCAACTCAAAAACAAAAAACAAAAACCTCATGGCAAACCTATTTAATTGCCGCAAAGAGAAGAATATGGAAAAAAATTAAAACCTAAATCATATCCATAATGGAAAAAAGACATTATAAATCTAAAGCAAATTAATAATACCAAAATGTTTGTCCTTTAAAACTGATGCACTTTGTTAAATTGAGAGCATATCAAAATATATGGTCTGACTTTAAAGGAAGTAAAATACTCTGATATATGGTGCACACATTTCTAAAACATATTTCTCAAGAGAATTCATGAAAACTGATGTTTAATTTTCCTTACAGTGCATTCTGAACCAAGTTTCTTCATAAAAGGAATGCACCATACTTTCAGAATGAAAAGCAAAACGTTTTCTTTGTTTCCGTTCTCCTCCAACCACAGAAAATAGAAAGCATGGACTAAATAGTTAGTGTCTATTCCCTCGAAAAAAAAAAATGCAAGAAGAATTATGCTTTTGAGCAAGGCAAAAAAAAAAATCACAAAAATTTTGGAGATTTTTCTGTGACTCGGGCCTCAGTCTTAATAAGCAGCATTTAAATGAGTTTCCTGGTGACTGTTCTCCTTAAGCCTTCCTTAAAACACCAAAGTCCTTCTAGATATGTAACTGCGAACAGCATCCCTATTCCTTTTCAGAGACTTCCTTCAAGAGACTGCTTAGGAGCCAGATTCCAAACCTAGCTCAGTGGTTCCCAAACCTGTTTGCATATCAGTATCATGTTTTCAGCTTTTTAGAAATACAGGTGCCCTGGGCACACCCACTAGTGATTCTTATTCAATATAACCGGTGGAGGCCCAGGAATATGAGTTTGTTCGCACTTCCTAAATGATTCTGTTTGGATCTGAAAACCATCAACAATACAAGATAAATGCTACTCCACTTATTGACCAAGTAGCCATGTTCTGGTTGATACTAACGTGTTACATCCACACTGCAGTCTCTCTTTTTTGATAGGGATCACTTGATAAGGTTCCAACATACAGAACCCACTTACATTCATGCTTTTATAAAATGTGTCGTGGGAAAAAAAAATAGAGATCAGATGCTTTGTGATATTCTCCAGATTTCAAGATAGTATAAGAGTTAAAAAATTTTGAACTCTTAAATTATCTTTTAGAAGGCTACTCTAGAGAAATGAATAGCATGGATCTGACCTTAGTGACTTCACTCTTCCCCACCAGCCACCCGTCAATCCTTCAGGTCCTCCAAGGTTTTGTTTGGGGTCTGGAGCTTAAGCTAAACTTGTTCTATTGTCTTGTCCAAAGATTATGAGAATAAATGACATTTTCCATGATGTTACCCAACCTTTGGCTTAATAAATTTGAATGTGCTAATCTAAAGTCAAAGCCAAAATTCAAAAGTAAACAAAATGCTAGCTAGTTATCCAACAACGTGGAGTATGTCCAAGCTTTCCACTGACATAGTAGAAAGATCGTGGCTGCTAAGGAAGGAATCCTGACTCTCCTGCTCTACATCATTCACGTCACTCTTAGCAGGTTTCTGAATTTTTAAGCTACGGTTCCTTCTCTCCATAATAGGAATGATGCTATTAGCCATACAGTGTTATTCTGAAGATTAAATGGGATAATGTATGGAAAACCATGGTGTTTATAATAAATACTCAACAATTAGAAGAGTCAGGCTTTGATTCTGGAGAGACCTGAGCTTTTATTCCAGGTCTACCTCTTGTGACATTAGAGAATCCCTTAAATGTTCTAAGTCTCAATTTCATCACTTATAAATGGACATGATAGTAGTACCTCCCTTTATGACAGCAAGGAATAATGTGTGTAGAGCATTTCATGTATTCTTCTAGGTTGCTGGCACTTCGTAGGCATCATTAAATGGCAGCTATTTATTATTACTTTCTTCCTTGACCTGCCTTCTGAAGATTTAGGAAGAAGTTTGGGTTTGCAGAAATGAAGAGGATCTCAACTCTCCTTTCACAGATGAGGGCACTGAGGTCAAAGAGGTTAGGTGATTTCCTTCAGGTCATACAGCTGGTTAGTAACAGAGCTGGGTCTCTAAACCTGAGTCCAGTATTGTCCTTACTTTATGGCAATACTTCTCTTACCTCCCTCAACAGAGATGAATGCTATTTGTGATGAACCCAAATCACTGAGAAAACAATTATTTAATTACCCTCATGGCTAGAGAGTTCAGTCTTAATTGTCAATTAAAATAAAAGCAACCAGGGGCGCCTGGGTGGCTCAGTTGGTTAAGCAACTGCCTTCGGCTCAGGTCATGATCCTGGAGTCCCGGGATCAAGTCCCACATCGGGCTCCCTGCTCAGCAGGGAGTCTGCTTCTCCCTCTGACCCTCCTCCCTCTCCTGCTCTCTGTCTCTCATTCTCTCTCTCTCTCAAATAAATAAATAAAATCTTTAAAAAAAATAAATAAAATAAAAGCAACCAGATCACTGTTTGTTACAAAATACCACACTATCGGGGTGCTTGGGTGACTTAGTGGGTTAAGCGTCTGACTCCTGGTTTCAGCTCAGGTCATGAGATTGAGCCCCGAGTCAGGCTCCGCGCTCAGTGCGGAGTCTGATTCAGATTCTTTCTCCTCCTCTCTCTGCCCCTCCCTGCTCACACACTCTCTCTCCCTTTCTCTCTCTCTCTCAAATAAATAAATAAAATCTTAAAAAAAAATACCACTATCAAAATGTAATAACATAACTCTATGGAGTAAAAGCCAAAGAATGACTAAATCTGATTAAGAATCAGAAAGGAGCAGGGGTACCTGGGTGGCTCAGTCAGTTAAGCAGCTGCATTCAGCTCAGGTCATGATCCCAGGGTCCTGGGATCAAGCCCCACACCAGGCTCCTTGCTCAGCAGGGAGTCTGCTTCTCCGCTGCCTGCCATTCCCCCTGCTTGTGCTTACTCTCTGTCTCTCTCTCATTCTCACTCTCTCTGTGTCAAATAAACAAGTAAAATCTTAAAAAAAAAAAAACTCAACAATATATTAAAAAAAAAATCAGAAAGGAGCAGTTTTGTATTTTTTTTTCCCAAATGCATAGGACCATAAACTCTCCGAAATGCCCTGCTCATTCTTGGTTTATTGGTTGTATATAAACAGAAAACAAACTCTCCTTGTCTACCGACAACCGGAACACAAATTCCCAGGAAGCATAGTGAGCACTCTCAGGGTGATGGATGACAGATGTACAGTTGGGAGGCACTTTCTATGTTCTGAGCAGAAGAAAGGTCCACAGAGATATGGGCCAAAAAAAAGCTACACACAAAACTTGAAAAGAGGGCAGTGCATCTTCTGGAGTCCCTTTGGATTTTTTCTTTCACTAACAGAGGATTGCAACCTAAGTGGTTTTTGGCCACCGCAGAAAGCAACAAAAGGCTACATGGCTGATTTTTCTTAAATGAAAAAAGAGGGGTTTATGGTATTTAAATTGCATGGTCCAGATGGTGTTTTCCATCCTTCATGCTCTTTTGGTTATGGCCATGTCTTGCCTATGGCTTTTGTGGCCAGGCACACTCACCAGTCAGCAATTTCACCACTGCTTGGGTCCAAATGAGCTTTGGAGAAAGAAATTAGGGTGAGTGGAGAGGCCACAGCTGGGAGACATCAGCCCCACTCAACAGGCCTCTCCCACATCCATAAACAGAGCAGACAGAGGGAATGAGAGTGGAGAAACAAAATCCTGAGGTTTACAGAGCAGTACTTGGGGCCTGCACAGGACAGCTCACCACATGACGTGTGCCTACAGGTTCTAACCCTATTGCTGAAAATCCCTGAGTGTCTCTGAAGAGGTGGTTATTAAATTTCTCAGCTGAAACATTCAAATGCTTTCTGATACCACAAAATATTTTTTCGTGCACTTAAACTGTTCCTTAAATACCTCACTGAAAGGAGAGAATCATTTAGTAAGTTTATTCTCATGTAGGAAAGCGTCTCCTTTAATAATGGACTGTGTTGGCTGGGTTCGGAGTTCCTGCTGTGGTTTTAAATCTCTCTCTTCACCGCAGTTCCCAGTTGAAAATTTCTGGGATTCAAAATTCACATGGACCACTATCCTACCCTGTTTATTAGAAGAAACATTAAGGAATGTAACATGTCGTTCGTGGCATATTGCACTTGCACCTGAACTGTAAAAAGAAACCAATGCCTTTAGCAATGGATTATGGCTTTTTAAGTACCACTTTCCTTGCATAATACTGCAATAAAAAAAGAAAACATCCAAATGAGATATCAGCATTTTTTTTTCTACAGAGTGAAGGAAAATTTTTTAACTCCATAGATGTGGTTTATGTTCAGCCACCTGCTAATACCACACTAAGTTGTGTCTTTTTTTTTTTTTTTTTTTTTGGCCAAAAGCAGAGGGTCACGCTTCCATTTCTCTCTTGCTTTCCTCCAGGGTCACAGAGAACGAGCACCAACTCAGCCTCCTCCTAACATGAACAAAAATGTGTGAATAAGAAACTCTTCCCCACAATTCTACCAGACCAAGATGTTTTTAGGATGTGCATCCTAATTGGGTCCTCCCTGGAAAAGAACATTAAATTTAAATTGTGGCTTACATCAACAGCAAAGGCAAAGTAAGCTCTGAGCAGTGTTCACAGTGACTTTTTTTTGGAATGTATAGCTCTTGAAAATACTGGGCACAGCTTCTACAACTCAGCTAATTATGGGGTTCACTTTTTAATCTTTTTCTTCGATGCTATTAAAATTAATTTTTTTAGAAAAAGAAATCCACTTTCATATGCTCCTAGTTGGAATATGCTGATTTTCTTGAAGACAAAAGGTATTGAGAAACGAAGTTGCTCCTACCCTTGGAACCAGTAATTCTAAGTCTAGAAATTTATTCTAAATCAGAGATTCAAACAAAGATTTCTGCAAGCCTTTTAACATAATAGTGACACATAAGAAATGGGGTTAATTCCCACAAGTGGAAAAAGGATCAAATCGATTGTGGGGTAGGACGGTTTGAAGAATATTGATTACTATTGGAAAATACAGTGAGACAATGTTAAGTTTTCCAAATGATACAAACTGTTTAAAAACTTGATCCTAATTTTTAAGTACATATTTATATATGTGTATGTTTATATGTACATGATGATTTATATCTATACATACAAATAGAATGGGATGGAAAGAAAAAATATTATTTTTGTTTTCTACTTCAACAGTGCCTGTTATTCCCAAATTTTTTACAATGAACACAGATTGATGTTAAAATTAGAAAAAGATAAATGTAAAAAAGTATATTAAAACTTTCAAATTTGGATATCCTGAAGAATTTTAAAATCATACATCTTGGAACCGAAAGAAATCCCATCTGGCGTAGTTTTTTTTATTAAAAACTTAATGCATTTTTTTAGATGAGGCCCAGCTATCTTAACTGACTTATCTAAGGAAATAGTTTAAAGATTCCACCTGGTTTTGAATTGGAAAAAAAATGCAATTTATTTCTCATAAAAAAGACTGAACATGTTACTTCAATGACCTGTGCTCACCCACCATGAGCTTGCAGGCTTCTTCTGGTTACCAAGGACAAGTTCTAAGAATTGAGATGAATAATAAAACCCACAGAATGGTGGCATTAAAATTGGGTGGGCCCCAGGGATCATCTGTTCCAGAATTTCCACCGCACGTGCAACGGAATGACTGGTTCAACAATGGTTTAGAGGAGCCTCCTCAGGGGAACAAGGACACTGAGCATGCACAGCTCCTTCTACTAGCACAAAGCCATATTCAACTGTGTTATATACAGTGGGTCTTAAGTTAAGAGTCCTCCAAAAGAAAGCCAGGATGTGGGCTCAGCTATTTTATTTGGGAGTTGAGCCCAGGAAGTACTGCGAGGGAAATGGGGGAGAAAAACGGGGAAGAGAACAAAAACTAATAGAGGTGTTTCGATGTGGGGGTTACCACTGCGGAAAAATGAGGCTCCCTTTGGCCGGGGACCCTCGGAGAGTTGCGGCACATGCCTTAAAGTTGTGTCACCATAAGTGGTAAAGCTGGACTATTTATCCACTAACCCTAGTCCCACACTGATTGCGGGGCTATACTGGGAGGTTAACTCACGGGCACTTGCTGCCCCACCAGGCTAAGCACTCTTCTGGAAACTGTCCTGGGCTGAGAGATTCAAGTAGCCTTCCGCGAGCACGTAAGAGTTCCCTTAAACTCATGACATCATGGAGAAGACAGAGGCGTAGGGGCTGGTTAGACCTGAGGGGCAATCGTGGCTCTGCCACCTACAAAACTTGGGGCCGGCTATTAAATCTACCAAAAACTCAAGTTTTCCATTGAAAAACTTGTCAATGAACACTTTCATTAGGTTTTCATTTCCTTCCAACCACCTTAGAATATCAAGCAATTTTCTTTTGTGCCAGGTCGCTAGGCAGGGCTGTTAAAAGCAGCAGTCTACTGTTGCTACCATTTGAATAGAGCACAAAATGTGAATTTTACACTATGCTCCATCACCTGCCATTTAAGATATTCCAACCCTGAACGCTCATTTATCTTTTATGGTAATTATCCTTTATGCTAATTTGGTGGGCTCCTGTACCATTCAGGAATATTTTAGATCAATAATTTCTGTGTTAGGGGTGCCTTGGTGGCTCAGTTGCCTAGGTGTCTGACTCTTGATCTGGGTTCACGTCTTGATCTCAGGGTTGTGAGTTCAAGCCCTAAGTTGGGTTCTATGCTGGGTGTGGCACCTACTTAAAAAATTATTATTATTATTATTATTATTATTTATGTGTTGTAATAACCCATGAATGAGTTTCATAACTTTGAAATTTCATAATAACAATTAACACCACACTATTTAGTGCTTAATATATACTAAGCAATCTTTACAGTGGACTTCACATGGGTTATCTCAATAAAGCTCAATAATCATACTTGTGAGGTGCTATTAACAAGCTAATTTTAGTGATGAGAAAGTTTAAACTGAAAGGTCAGTAACTTGCCCATGATTGTGTAATTAAAATGCAACATAACCAGAGCCCCAGAAATAGTGCAACAAATACACTCAATTCCCTTCTGCTCTGCTGGCACTTGGAAAGACTGCATGCCTACAAGTGAACAAAATCTGCCAACCTCTTAATCATCAATAGGCTAAGGCGGTGCTGTAATATTCAATAGTGGTCTAGTAGAAATAATCAACATGCTACCTTAACAGAGCACCACTATATGCCATACAAGTTTGTCATTCCCAGTCTCTTTATTTCAGTTTTGTGGAGCCAGACAGATCTGGGTTCAAACTGTAGTCCAGCCTTTCATATCTGTGTCATGTCGGACAAATGACTTTGCTTCCAAATGGCTTAGTCCCCAATAATGCTCAGTTTGTGTAGCTGGCAGAATATAAAAATTAACAAATATGCATTTCAAGTGTCTCAGAAATAGCACAGGCTCATGAAAGCAAAGCTAGAAACTACTACTTCTCCAATGTCAGCAAAGCCATCACTCCATGTCTGTTGACCTATTAGAATGCTCTGGATGCCAAAAGTAGTATCATAGATGTCTTGCTGCTCAAAGTACATGAAAATATACCTACTGTATTAATTAATCTTCTCTGTTATTATGAGTAGTTGTCATGGCTAAAATGTTGTGCTAGACTTCTCACACTAAGTAAAACTGGTCCAACATCCTTGAATAAGTATCAATTTATAGACTTATGTAGAATATCTATCTGTAGATAGAAAACAAGTAGTTGTACATATATACACAACATATATACATTTATGTATTTATATGTATAAATAAAATCATTAATCTACTCCTGCTTTACACAGGTTGTTAAAGGAAACATGTAATTTTACTAATCTCACAATATAATGAATTTATTAACTTGTCTTGGCGAATGGATGATGTGATAGTAGCAAAGAGTTAAGAGTCAAAAAAGAGGGGAGGAAATAAAATTAAGAAATGAAAATCTATTCTGAAAATCCTGTGATTGCCCATCAGTAAAGTCATTTTGGAAAAATAGCCTGTGGGTAAAATTGTAAACACCATATGTTTTTGAATATTGAAGCGTTGTCTAAGAAAATGACTGAAAATAGAAAAACTTTAATCCTAAGATTACTTTGCATTGG
Source organism: Neomonachus schauinslandi (assembly GCF_002201575.2). NCBI lineage: Eukaryota > Metazoa > Chordata > Mammalia > Carnivora > Phocidae > Neomonachus > Neomonachus schauinslandi. The sequence goes on from NC_058411.1 coordinate 77,850,835, forward strand.
CAGATATATCCATAATATTAATACCCTTTTCCTTTAACACCTTGCTGGTTCTGCAAATAGTTATTTATACTAACTCAAATGAAGGCTACAACGAATTTATGTCTTTATTGAACTTTATAAATTCCATACCTATTGGAAAAGAATGAGCTTCTAGGAAAAAAAAGCTTGTATTTAATCCACAGCTGTGTTTTTTTTGGTGTTTCTGTCATTAACACACTGTGACCTTTCTGTGTCTGAGATTTCTCACAGAAACCCAAGCAAAATGGTGCTGTTTGTCCTCTGAGTTCATTACCAAAAAGTTATAAATAGGATTAGATATGGGGGGAAATCAGAGGGGGAGACGAACCATGAGAGACTATGGATTCTGAAAAACAAACTGAGGGTTCTAGAGGGGAGGGATTGGCGGGATGGGTTAACCTTGTGATGGGTATTAAGGAGGGCACGTTCTACATGGAGCACTGGGTGTTATACCCAAACAATGAATCATGGAACACTACATCAAAAACTAATGATGTCATGTATGGTGATTAACATAACATAATAATAATAAAAAAGGTATTATAAAATAAAAACCATTGTGCATCCATAAGTAGATCGTATTTTACATTTTAGTGTCCTCAGTGACTCATTTTTTTCAGTGACTCTTGAAATGTAGACAGCATCATAGATGAATGCAAGTTTCAGTATCATTTTTATAGCTAATATTTTGTCATAATGGAAAACCTCTAACAACTAGGTCTAAAGGCAGTGGAAAGGAGATGGCTGGCATGATCCACACCAGTGTTTGATTAGATAGGTATAATATTTGTAATAAAGCATGTCCTAGAGGCGCCTGAGTGGTACAGTCAGTTAAGTGTCCAGTTCTTGGTTTTGGGTCAGGTCATGATCTCAGGGTTAAGAGATTGAGCTCCACATTGGGCTCTGCGCTCAGCATGGAGTCTGCGTAAGACTCTCTCTCTCCCTCTCCCTCTGCCCCTCCCCCTGCTCTCTCTCTCAAACAAATAAATAAATCTTTTTAAAATTTTTAAAATAATAAAAAAAATTTTTAAAAGGCATGTCCTAATATTACTTTCTGAGGATACACCAAAAGAAACAATATGGAATCCAAAAGGCATTTTCTCAGTGTTAGTGTATACATGAGTCAACCATCACATGGCTTGGGAATTGTATACATTTTTTGTGCATCAATTTTAGCAAGTTGATCAGTCTTAATGCTTTCAGCTGTTGAGCAAACTCATTCACGTGCAATTTAATGAGTTTATAAAAGTACCTAACAAAGGGTAGTTTAACACTAGTTGATATGGACTCACATGAACAATCATTTCCTGTAAATGCCTATTAATTAGAGAAGTAGAACTCAACAAATAAAATTGCTGTGTGATTTGGGCAAATCCTTCAACCACTCTGGTCCACAGTGACTTCACGTAGAGTGCATGGATTGCTTGATCCGTAGTGCCCTCCTAACCCTGAAACTTTTGGACTGTTATTTCATGTATTTATTTTCATAAATTAAATTCAATTTGAGTACAATTGTACTGAATGAGAAAGCTAAAAAAATGGTGTAATGGAAAGTTTTGGAAATGTTTTCTTTTGATTTGTTTCCCTTCTTCCTCTCTTATTTGCTCTTTTACATATTTACCTAACCAGGCAAAAAATAAGTCCATTTTTCTTTACCAATTAATTTATGTATGGCATATATTTTTACATTTCTTATTATATTTCCATTTGCATCTCTCCATTCCATTGGAAAGTAAGCTCTTTGAGAACAAAAGCCATGCCCATTTCTTTTCTGTTTTTTATTGTACTTAACAAAATGATTTACTCATAAGATGTATTCATTAAATATTTTTAAATAAATTAGTGTTGTCTCAGAATATCAATTTAGTAAGAGCTCTGGCATCTGCTTCTCCCTGCCACCGCCACACTCACTGAGGCTGTGGATGTGGCATAATCTGAAATCCAGATTGGAGAGTTTCTCCACTCTTGCATTTCTTACATTGCTCTAAGCCATTTCAGAAATCATTTGCTCTTGCTCTCTACCCTTTTGGTTTTGAGAATTGGTTTACCCTCCTTGTTTTGTTCCATTTGGCTTTGGCAACTGTTCCCACACTGTTTACCTTGCATACTGACCTTGGAAACCCTGAAGATTTGCCTCTGCTAATTGTCTCCGCCTCCTTTGGCTCCAAATTCCAAATCATTGCCCAGACCAGACCTCTGAGACACCACCTGCCCTGTCTTGTGGAAAGGAGATCATATTTGATTTCTTTGGATAACATCCATCTTATCAGGTTCATCCAAATCTCATATTTGTTTGTAATGGGCATTTAAAACCCAGATGGCAATAATGTTAAAAAGTTTCTACCTGTGAAGGTGAAGAGAACATTCTCTTGGTTCCAGGAACAAGTGCCTATATTGAAACAAAGCAGTAGAGGAAAGGATACACTTCTTCATAGGATGTATAAAGAATATGGAAAAATAATCAAGAATTAAGGATGATAAAATATAACTAAACCTGAGGTCACAGCCGGGTCTGGAGTTGTGCAGGTGTCCTCTGTCCCTACTCAGCACTTCCCTGCTGAGGACTGGAGCACTTAGCCGCCCACTGGAGTCTGCTTTACAGCTCCCACTGCTCAGGCCGCTGAATGGGTAGGAACAACCTACCACTGAGTAGTCTTAAGCTGTTCTTCCACAGACTCTTAAACAGAAAATGGATATAAGGTGACAAAATTAAACAGTTTCAAAAAAATAATTAAAGGGGATCTTCCCTACCTTTGCAATATTTGAAAAAATAGCCTCCTTATCCAGCATGTTACAGGAGCTCTGCAATTTTTCTGATCTCTATTTCTAACTTATTTGTCTTCATTTTCATTTTTCTTTTGTTTCTTATCTCAAAGTTAAAGTTTCTTTTTTATATATATATTTTTTATTATTATGTTACGTTAATCACCATACATTACATCATTAGTTTTTGATGTAGTGTTCCATGATTCACTGTTTGCGTATAACACGCAGTGCTCCATGCAGTACATGCCCTCTTTAGTACCCATCACCAGGCTACCCCTCCCCCCACCCCCTCCCCTCTAGAACCCTCGGTTTGTTTCTCAGAGTCCATAGTCTTTCATGGTTCGTCTCCCCCTCCGATTTCCCCCCCTTCATTCTTCCCCTCCTGCAATCTTCTTCTTCTTCTTTTTTTTTTTTAACATATAATGTATTATTTGTTTCAGAGGTACAGGTCTGTGATTCAACAGTCATACACAATTCACAGCTATGGTGAGTGCTGTGAATTGTGTAAAGTTAAAGTTTCTTATAATTTGTCTCCAACACGGTATAACATGAAAAGTATATTAAAAGGGAGAGAAGTAATTTGGCTTGTATAATCACTGGTAAAAGTACTACAATTTTTTTAAGTATATTAAAATAAGAAAGTCATTGAAAACCACTGGACAGGGGTGCCTGGGTGGCTCAGTCGGTTAAGCATCTGCCTTCAGCTCAGGTCATGATCTCCAGGTCCTAGGATAGAGCTCCATATTGGGCTCCCTGCTCAGTGGGGAGTCTGCTTCTCCCTCTCCCTCTGCTGCTCTCCCCTGCTTGTGCTCTATCTCTCTTTCAAATGAATAAATAAAAAATCTTAAAAAAAAAAAGAAAACCATTGGACAACCATTGAGGCATTATTTACAGGCTCTGTTTATATGATTTGGAGACTGTAATGTTAGGCAGGATCATTTTCTTCCACTGTGATGATATACTTGCTGTCCATAACAGAGTAAATGAGCATTTATATCTGGTAAAGAAACTGTATATGAAGAAAAGAAGAAAAGTGAAGGTAGAACACCAACACTCATTGAGCTCCTATGTGCCAGCATATACAAAGTTGACATTGCTTTTAACTCTCACAAAAATTACAATGTGGTAGAATTAGAAGCTCAGGAGAGTGGAGCCATTTTCTCAAGGCCTCATAGGTAGTAAGTACACACTTACAGGCCAACTCCAACTTCAGATTTCAAGCTCTTTCTTGTTAACCATGCTGCCTCTTGGCTACCAGATGGTCTTTCATGAAGAATGTAAAAAACTGTTGAGAAGATATTATGAAACATCTTAAGGCATTTAAAAATATTTTTAAAGAAGGCGTAATTATTCCCATATCACTGTGATCAAAATAAACAATATTAATCTCCACAGTGGTGATGCTTTCAAGTTTGAAGTTGCTTCTCTCAAAACCCCTGATCATCTATAGAGCACATGACACTGAGTTTCTTTACATAACTGAACAGCTTCTTTCTAGGGTCATAATATGCTATATATTAATATAGGATCACAGGAGTGATCACAGGAATATCAAGGTTTCTCTGCAGCCCTTCCCCATGGTCTGAGAAACCCTAGATCTCTATTTTCATAGTACAGGATTAGGAGGAAAATATCAACTCCAAATGTCAATGTAACTGAATGATAGCACTATCCAGAATTCTAATCAAACCAATCCCTCTTAAGTCAGAACTAAGACAGCATCAAGGGTGAAAAATGCAAATTATTTTTGACACTCCTCTTCTTCACTGTAATCTTTCTCCTTGCATTGCTTTGCCTCTTCTTGTTTACTTAACAAATATTTATTGTGCATTTATTATGTCCCTGGCATTTTGCTGGGAACATTTGCTAATTTCTGGTAAGAGAGACTAGTGAAAGGTAAATATTAGTAATATTAGAAAAGGATGATTTATTTAATACATTGATAAAATTCCACAATCATGCAGAAAAAAACCTCACTGGGAATAAAGAATAGAAAAATAAGTTCCTGAACAAAATTAAAGAATAATAATTATAGATAGATAGATAGATATTGATATTATACCAAAAGGGAAATTAAGTTTAGGGCTTGTCAATTAAACAGAAAGAACAGCATCAAAATGATATCTGCTATTTTCATTTAGCATCGTTCTTGAAATTTTGGCTAATTTCAAGAAGATATAAAGCAGAAATAAGGGATGTTACTATTACAAAATACAAGACAAAATTATGATAATTTACAATGAACAGGACCTCACCAAGTAAGAGAATCAACACAAAAATGTTAGAATTAGTAAAAGAAATAAAATGATCAAATGTAAGATTATTTTTTCAGCTGTTTATTTTGGAAGTTTACACCTACAAAAAGGTCAGAAGAATAGTATAATGACCATCTGCATTTTTTAAACCAAGATTCATCAATTGTTAAGATTTTGTCACATTTGGTTTTTTGTCTCATTTTATCCATACATCTGAGTGTTTGTATATTTTCTCTCTCTTTCTTTTTTTTTTTTGCTAAAGCATTTAAGAGAAAGCTACAAATATTGCAAAACTTGATTCCTAAAACTTCAGCGTGTATACAAAAGTATTTTTTAAAGTCAATATCTTCCCACATATAATTAATAACTAGTTAGAGAATATAATGAAAAAGATATCATTTGCCCTAACAGCAAAAAATTCATGGCCTTATTGAGAAATATGTTGGATCCAAATATCCAAATGAGAAAAATCATTTTAAAAATTTGTTGCGCTACATAAAAGACAAACTATATTTCTGGATAGAGGACAACATATAATAAAATTCCCATTTTTCTCAAATTAATTCAAATGTACGTATTACACGAATCCAATCAGAATTATATTGTGATATTTCTTAAACCTTAACAAAATCTTTCTAAAGTTAATCAGAAAAAAGATCAGGCAAGAATCAAAAATAGAGTTTTGAAAAGAAATAACTAAAGAAGACTAATCCTACATTTAGACTTCCTAGTGAACCAGAGACCATAACTACTGGCATTAGAACAAAATTTGAGCCCCATTTTATCACCACAACTAGCTTGACCTTAGAGAAGTGATTAGCTTCTTAGAGTTCTGAATACCTCATCTATAAAATAGACATGAAAACATCTGTCATGCAGGGTTATGCGAGGATTCCAAGCAGCCCACTTGAAGAATGCAATACAATGTCCAGGCAATGACAAATAATTTGATATATGTTTTAGAGGTATTTTTCAGCTCTCTTGAGATTATAATTTTTAATTAACTTGGATCCAAAATAAATTTCAGTTCGATATAAAGGTTGGATATTACAAACATACATATATAACACAAAATTTAAAGATTAAAAAATAAGGAAAGAGAAGCAAACCATAAAAAAGGAAGTATAAATTAAAATTTATCAAATCTCCAGGGTAGAAGCTTTTTACCTTTAGAAAGATATAACAAATTATAAAATTTATGCTCAGAAAAATATTTTGGAAGAAAATATATCCAAATATTAACAACAGTTGTCTGGGTGGTAGGACTATGAATAGTCTTTTCCTTTATTCAACTTTTCTGCATTTTCCAAAGGCAATAAAGAAGCATATATTAATTTTATGATAAAAATATTTTTCGGGCGCCTGGGTGGCTCAGTCGTTGAGTGTCTGCCTTCGGCTCGGGTCGTGATCCCAGGGTCCTGGGATCGAGTCCCGCGTCAGGCTCCCTGCTCGGCGGGAGGCCTGCTTCTCCCTCTCCCACTCCCCCTGCTTCTGTTCCTGCTCTCACTGTCTCTCTCTCTGTCAAATAAATAAATAAAATCTTTAAAAATATATATTTTTCAAAAAATGAAAATAAAATAACTGCATTACATTGAGGGCAAGAGTGGGTGTTACAAAACACATTTTTTTTTAAAGGCTTCAAGAGCAAAGAAGCACAAAACACTTTCAAGGTGAGCATAGAGTCAGAAAAGGCTTCACAGGAGAAAGTACATCTAAGCTAATTCAAAGAATGAATAAGAAATGGACAGATGAAAGGAAGAGAGCCACCATACCACATGGAAGGGTAAAGATAAAAGATGGACCAGAAGGGGATAAATATATTTGCTACATTAAGGGGATTTTACTTCCCTGTACAGGCAGAAAGGAGCAATATATTCATCACTGGGTACTTGGATGGATGGATGGATGGATGGATGGATGGATGGATGGATGAATGGATAGATGGTTGGTTGGATGGATGAGTGATTTGACTGAAAGTAAGGATTTTTAAGCTGATGAGAAATAGGATAAGAATGCAGATTAGCTGTGGGAAGCCTGCACTAGTAAGGCAGATGAAGAGATCATTAAGAGATTATTTTGCAGGTACTAAATGGTGAAGCCTGCTTTGTGAAAGAGTAAGTCCACTAGGAGGTTAAGTCAGCTCATCTGCACATCATTTATTTTCTCTGTTCAGTAGTTAGACAATGCTTGGCATAAGGGGAGAAAGAATGAGAAGGAGGATGTATAAAGAGGGAGCTAGAAAGGAAAGGAAAAAAGACAGGCAAGATAGGAAAGACAAAGTGTGGCAGAGAAAGAGAGAAGAGAGGACATGAGAGAAGAAAAAATGGGCAAAAAAAGAAATGGGTAGGGAAAATACACAGGGCAAAAATACCCAGAAATATGGAAAAATGAGAAAATATGAAGAGGTTTTCAGAGATTTTCAGAAATCCATAACTAAACTAGCACATACTCATGTAAAGTAGAGCATCAGGAATTGTTCATTCATGGTTATTTCTATTATTTGTGCTTAATTCCTATTAAGATTACTCCTGATGTTTCAGTTTCTTTTGCTTCTATGGAGTGGACCAGTCAGCACATGGATTTTCGAAATACAATCAATGTACCATTGTTATTAGCGGACTCATCTAAGCTCATGGCCATTTCCAGCCCACCGCAACACTGGGCAAGTTTCCAAGCTGTCCTCCTCCTGGTAGAGCAGTAATCCATTTCCCACTCCAGACAAAATTTTCACTCTGCTATTCGAATTCTTACTTTAAAGAACACAAATTAAAAAATGTATTGAACCACCTGGTCAGTACCAAGAAGCTAACATTGTTATTATTTGCTAAAAGCAATATAATTTGATCTGGTACACTTCAGTTTACTTAACTATAGATCCTCATTCACAGTGCCAAGGGAACAGTTTTTGAAAAGATGATATTTTTATCTATTGAAGCACTAGGGAAAGGAATATAGATCATCTCCTCAAATTAAAAAAAAAAAAAAAAACCTTATTTTCATGAGCTAGACTGACCACACCATTTACTAATGTTGGCAAAGGTGCAGAGCCTGATGAGTAAAAATAAAACTGGTGTTGCCCCTCAAGAGGTTATTTTTTTTTTTATGTACAGCAGATCTGAGGACTGTTGTTTATTACAGCGAGGTAAATATTTTTAAAGACTTGCTTTGACGGAAGCTGTGTTTCTTCTAAGAAGAGAGGTTTATGGGGATATTGTAGCAGCCCAGAAGATGCAAATCAGTAGCATTTATGAGCTGGAAAAAAAGATAGGCATGAAGTTGTACATGACATACAATGAAAACATATAGCTTTTGTCATTAAAATTACACATGGATATCTAAGAGAAGTCACTATTTCTCTTACGGCATGCCTTTCTCGTGGACCTAAAAGATAGCTCAATATCTCGTGTGCATACATGCTCTCGTTCAAGAAGACATTATACAGAGAATCCTAAATTTACAGAAGACATAAATTGGAGGATAATTATGCAGAATCCAGAAGGACTTCTTAACATAAGTTTTTTTAAAAGAAGTAGCTCACTTATTGCGTTTAAAAAATTATTTGATATCTACAACTGTAACCTACATGCAATCTATCAAAATCACATCTATTAGGTAAAGTGAGGTATATCTGTAAGTAGAGTTTAAAGACTATAATCAGAAGGTGTTCCATAAAAGTATGAAAATAAATAAAAATACTTTAAAACTTGCTCATTTTTTTAATTTCAGGAGATACCCTTGTACAGTATTTAAGAAAGGCGGGTATTAACTTAAATTTATACATAGAATTCAAGGGAAATACCAATTTTTTTCCTGCATAATTGAAAGATTATTGGATTGTGAGCCAGATTACTGACCTTGGGCATACTGCACATCAGCTTCCAGACCCATCCGGAAAGATACTTTATCCTATGAGACTAATATATGGTTCTGGGTATGGAGCACTTAAAAATAAAAAAAAATTAAAAAAAGTTTTTAAATATACCAGTAGTTCTCAAAGTGTAGTTCCCAGACCAGCAGCATCTGGGAACTTAGATATGCAAATCATTAGTCTCCACCTGGACTTAAAGTATCAGAAACTATGGGGTGAGGTCCAGCAATCTGTGGTTTAACAAGCTGTCCAGATGGTTCTGGTACACACTGAAGTTTGAGAACCACTGAAATGAACTAATAGAGAAAGTCCTAATATATGCCTGCATCTGGTTACTGCTTTATGCAGTTATTTTCAAATTCTCTTCTTTGGAATGCTGGGCATTTGTCCCAGGGCTCTGGTGGGGACTTGTGAGAAGAGAAGGAATGTGGGAAGAAAATTTGTTTTGGAAATACAGTTGAAGGTACCTGCAGTACTTGCAGGTGGAAATGTGTAATAGGTAGATGCAATTAATAAGTCCTAGAAGGGCGCCTGGGGCGCTCAGTCGGTTAAGGTTAAGCATTCGACTCTTGATTTTGGTTCAGGTCATGATCTCAGGGCCCCAAGACCAAGGCCCATGTCAGGCTCCACACTCAGTGGGGAGTCTGCTTGAGATTCTCTCTCTCCCTCTCTCCCTCCCCACCTTCAAATAAGTAAGTACATAAAATCTTCTTTTTAAAAAAAACGTCCTGGATACAGGAGAGAGAGCAGGACTAACAGGAGAGACACTGGAGAGAAGAAAAAGGAGGAGAGAGAGAGAAGGAAAAGAGACAGGGAGAAAAGAGGAGGGAGATTATTCAATCACATGTAAAAAAAAAGGAAGGAAGTTAGTTATTTGTGGACTAATGATGTGATCTAATTTTATGCACCTGATAGCCATTAAAAAGTTACAAAAATTCTAGCAGTGAAATCATAAAATACGTACTTGAAAACTATCAGAATTAATACAAAACATGAGAGTTCTTTATTGTAATTAGGTTATTAAGACAATAGGGCCTTTCTTTACACAGAATATATTTTAAAGCTTTGTCTGTGGATTGTTTATATTTAACAAAAAAGGAAAAAGGTAACACATTTCAGCTTTAGACAAGATTGATACAAATAAAATGTGTCTTTAAGACTTGCCATGCCACTTTTTTGACACCACCTTGCTCTCCTTTTTTACCCTATTCCTGTATTTCCAGGGCCCTCATCTACAGAGAAGGGGGCAAAGAAGTAACTACTCTCAGTAACACTAAATACAATTTGTTGGTTCTAACCACTGCCATCAAACGTGATTCAATCTGTGTCAAATTGCCTGAGGCCCTACTTCTGCTGCATAACAGTGAGTAGCAATTATTCATATAGACTAATTAGTCCTTGCTAACAACCTAGTTATTGGTTAACTCCTCCTAGAGTGATGGCAAAACTAGCTGAGAAAGTATAGCTTCTTGAAGGACCTTTAAGGTGACATGAATATTTGGAATTTGGGCCTCTGTAGAATGCCATGGAAGAAGATATTTCTGATCAGAACGACTATTCTTCAAAGCACACCACCCAAATAGCACTCCACCTTACTTATGTGCAAGATTGGACATGTGTATAATTTTCATTTATAAAGGTAATTTTGTAAATATGTACGTATATAAGTCCTTGCTGGTGATTGAGGCTGAGCTGATTGATTCTAAGAGGTTTTGGACCCTATTACTACTAAGTCACTCACATTCTGTTAAATAATCACATGCCAATGGAACCAAGAACATATTCCTGTATTTACCTCTTTTTCCCATCGAGACTTAATTGAAGGATTTACAAAGATCCTGTTTCTCAAGTGACATGGAAAAGGTGAGATTGTACCAAATAACTGTCTTATCCAAATAGTAAAATTTAGATGAAACATTATTTTAAAATATAGATTGATTGGACTTATCCAGTATAATGAAACTGGATACTGTGAGATTATATTTTATATATATAAATGTATATTATATTTTGTTATTATTGTATATATTGTATATAATTATTGTTGTGTACATGTATTATTATTTTGTGTTTGTACATATATTATTATATATGTATATAGAGTGTATACATGCATATATATCATACATACATACTCTTGACCTGATAATACATAAAAAAAACATTTAATTGTGTTTACTCTCAAAAAAATGCCATGTATAAAACTACACAACATTAAACTCTTAGGTATCTCGACTCAGATGTCTTTAGGCACTTAAACCATTTTTATCCCTTTCACCATTACCCATGATTGAGAATTTCTTCAGGGTAGGTAACAATTTTTTTCCCACTCATGTAAAGCAAAAACACTAAATAGATTTGATCCAAAATGGATTAAAGGGACTTTACCTATGCACTAAAATCCCATACACTTCCGAGAAAATTAGCCACAACCTAAGAACATATTTATAATAGAAATTACTTAGTAAATGGAATCAAGATTCGAAGTGGGATGGTCAAGCACTGCCTCTATTAGAGAAAAAAGAAAGTGTGATCATTTATTCACAGGCACAGATTCAAACCAGATATCTATAAAAAGTTAATGGGAAGATTCAGAACCTCATAAAAAGCTATAGAAGAGCATCCTGCCCCACATCAAATCACCATACACATCCGTTGTGTGTGTTGTGCATTATATGTCTGAGAAAGATGGAAATTATGTATATAAAAGGCTATCAATATGTTAAATCACAGATATGCACTAGTCTGCATATTCACGATACTTCAGACACCCTAATCGGAGCATTTTTTGTGAGAACACAATCAAATGTACTTTGTTACATTTGATAGAGCTTATTGTTAGTGCTTTCTTGTTAGCTGTCATTTATAGGAGATGCAGATGAAATTGGCCTGCTGTTCAAGGAAATTTAGACTTTCTGTAACACACTCCTCAAAATCTTTTCAGCCTCAACCCATTACCCAGTCACAACAGCACCCCACTTCTTGATACCAAAATCTGCATTAGTTATGTAGGGCTGTATCACAGTTTATTCCACAACTCAAAACTTAGTGGGTTAAAACAACAAACATTAATTATTTCACTGGTTCTGTGGTTAGAAATCCAGCCTTGGCATAGCTGGTCACTGTGGCTCAAGGTTTCTACATTGTTAGAATTAAGGTGTCAGCAGGGGCTGCATCTCAAGGCTGAATGGGGGAAAATCTTTCAAGGTCACTCATGTGGCTGGTGAGTAGGCCTCAGGTCTTTGCTAGCTGTTGGTCAGAAACATAAGTTCCTTGCTGTGCTGTCTTGTCCAAAGGGCTCCTCCCAACATAGCAGTTTGCTTCCCTCTGGGCAAGCGAGGGTTCAGAGGGAAAGAGAATGTGAGAGAGCCAGCAAGATGGAAGTCGATCTTTTTGTAACCTAATTTCAGAAGTGACACCTCATCCCTGGTGCTGCATTCTGTTCTTTAGAAGTGAGTCACAATATCCAGCCCACACTCAAGGTGAGCAGGGGCATGTTCTAGAAGGGTGGGAATTCCACAAGGTGGGGACCCCAGACAGCCATGTTACAGGCTGCCTACCACAGTGACCTTCTGTACAGAAGGAATTCTAATTGCCCGGGGATTATACAAAATTTCTGGATGGATGGCACTTGACTCTCGTGTTTTATCTATGTTTAGATTATTAATTAAATCTGAGACATTCTATCTGTAGAGTAAAATAAAAGTCTAAGTCTAGAAGGTAAGGGAAGATGTCCCTGAAGAAATTTAAACTTTTAAACAAAGACCTGAAGGATAGTGCAGTGAGCTATGCATGTGTGAAGATCCAGATGCAGGAAGAACAACTCAATGCAGAAAAGAGAAAAGAAAGAACAATATTCAGAATCCAACAGTTTCTCAGCTGCCACTTTGTCTTCCTTGTGTTCATCTTTTGTGCCTTGATCTGTTAACTAGTCCTAACTAGTTTTAGAATACATTTATTCACTTTCATATACTTTAAAGAACCTAAGATTTAATGAGTTTGTAGCCCCAGTGATTTGAAGAAAAATGATAGGATGAAGGAGATGAGTGGGAGAAAGAAGGGAGGGAAAGAGGAAGACCAGGTGGAGGAGGAGTGGCAACAGGGAGAAAGGAAGTAAAAAAAGGATGCTTCAGTGAGCTCCTTCATCTTTGCTCCTCAGAGATACGATACAGGCTTAGAAGGGAGTGTTTTCATGGAAAGGCATAGAGTGAAAGTCATTATGGGGTTAATCAAATTATATTGACCAATTCATGGTCAATAATATAAAACCAAACTATTAAATAAGGGAGCTATTAAAAATCAGAATCAGGGATGCCTGGGTGGCTCAGTCGGTTAAGCGTCTGCCTTCTGCTCGGGTCGTGATCCTGGGGTCCTGGGATCGAGTCCTGAGTTGGGCTCCTTGCTTAGAGGGGAGCCTACTTCTCCCTCTGCCTGCTGTTTCCTCTGCTTGTGCTCTGTGTCTCTGACAAATAAATGAATTTTTTTTAAATCTAAAAAAAAAAAAATCAGAATCAGAACCCCTGACTGAAATTAAAAGCAAACAAAGCAAAATGAACATGAAGACTGGCCAGCATCCAGAATGGGATAACAAAGAAAGGATAGGTGACAAAGGTCCAGGAAAACTTTCATAGAGTGAGGAAAGCCCAGTGCTTCCAGCTCTGTAAAGATATAGAGAATATCTGAGAGTCTTATACACATCTGTCTGTACCAACTTCTTATATTTTAGGTGTTATTGGTGTCCCTGTCTCCATATGAATGTGTTTTACATGTACAAATCTTTCTTTCTCAGGCCACCTGCTTACACAGAGTTCTGAAATACAAAAAGATTTCAGTATGGACAGACTACGTAGTTAAAAAGGAAATGGGGAGGGGCTCCTGGGTGGCTCAGTCAGTTAAGCCTCGGACTCTCGATTTCGGCTCAGGTCCAAGATCTCAGAGTCATGGGATTGAGCCCACATTGGGCTCCACGGTCTGCACAGAGTCTGCTTGAGATTCTCTCTCTTCCTCTCCCTCTGCCCCTCCTCCCCCTCACACTCTCTCAAAATAAATAAATAAATAAAATATTTTAAAAGGAAATGGGGAATGCATACTCTTGAAAGTCTTTCATCCCTACTTAACCTGTAGGTCATCTTGAAGCATGAAGAATATGGATCTATTTGCTTTACTGATGTTTTCCATTTTCACTGACCAATATATATGTCTATATAGAAAAGACCAACAGGTGAAAAAATGGTCTTTATCCCATTGTAAGCTCATTAAGGTTGTCTTTAATTTGTTGTTATACTTACTATGTATAGAATCTTATATTGTCTCTATCTCTCAGAAACAAGATCAGTTTTCATAAAAAAGCTATACAATTTTTTGACAAATGCACATCAAGCTATTAAGCTGACCCAATTTCATGTGTACCTAGTTATCACAATTTTGTCATATGGTTTAAAACATACTCTCTGGAGGGGCGCCTGGATGGCTCAGCCAGTTAAGCGTCTGACTCTTGATTTCAGCTCAGGTCATGATCTCGGGGTCGTGAGATCCAGCCCCACATGAGGCTTCCTGCTCAGCAGGGAGTCTGCTTCTCTCTCTCCCCCTCTGCCCACCCCCTTGCACAAGCTGCTCTCTCTCTCTCTCTCTCTCCCTCTCTAAAATAAATCTTTAAAAAAAAAATAGTCTCTGAATATTCCTAATACACTTATTTTATCTTTCCTGCTTGTAATTATATTACTCAGATCACCTCATAAGCTCTTGCTTATTGTGAACTGGGAATATTAGATTCCAAGACTGCAAAGATAAATTGGGCCCAGACCATGTCCTTTAGCCCAGACCATTTCCTCAAAGTAGAAATAACCGATAATTTATTGTTTGAGATCCATTCTTCATCTACCAACCTCAATGAGGTTGTGCCCTTGGCTTAAGCAGTTGAAGGTCTCCAATAACTCTGGCACATATTCTTCAGAAACATTGTTCCCACTGTATAGAGGTTCATGGATGGCCATTCAGATTATTTTCATTGCCATTCCTTGATCTGTGGAGATTAAAGTTTTCTGCTGGCACATTTGCAAAAGGCCTCCATGCTCCTTACTATCTCCTTAATATAACTCTGTACACCAGCTGACCAACATCATTCTTATTATTTACTCCTTAGAAATGGTGACAGAAGCACCACTAATTTAATGATTTCTAATCATGTCATCAAAAGGTCATCACACTTGCTCAGCAGCTTCCAAAGTCCTAATCTACTCAACATGTAAAATGCTAGTGGTGATGTGCAGACCATGACACTATTTCCTATGTTTTCCCTCAATCTCTGTGCCCTAAAGGTTTCCTCCATCCCACCTTTATGCCCTGTCATAGATACCACATCAAAAAGGACCTCTAGCACTTTCTTGCAGTTTGATTCAGAACAATTGGCCTACTCCCATTTCTCACCCTTCATTCTATGTTCTCCTCAAAACTTCTAGTTTTTTTCCACATTATTGACTCTCCGCATAAGACCCTGCAGACCTGACAATCAGCACTGATGTACCAGCTATAGCCCTGGGTTCTCTCTGGTTATTCTGCATCAAGCTGGCTTGATTGGACGCACTTCCTAATACTTCCTATCTCCCACTGAGTTGCTCTTGGCCCAGATGGTGGAGCCAGAAATTATCGACTACAATGTGTAGATCATGAACCACCATAATGACCATGCTCCATAGAACCCCAGCATGTTCTATGGAACAGAAATTCTGAATGATGTTAATGTTTTACTGGGGATAAATTACTTCTTTTTTTAAATTTTATTTTATTATATTACGTTAATCACCATACATCATTAGTTTTTGATGTAGTGTTCCATGATTCATTGTTTGTGTATAACACCAGCACTCCATGCACTACATGCCCTCCTTTATACCCATCACCAGGCTGACCCATCCCCCCACCCCCTTCCCCTCTAGAACCCAGTTTGTTTCTCAGAGTCCATAGTCTCTCATGGTTCATCTTGCCCTCTGATTTCCTCCCCCCTTCATGATAAATTACTTTTAAAGTTAAAAAATTTTATTTACAGCAGGAGCATTTAGTAAGTCATTGAATATTATGAATCTCAAAGAGGAAATATAGATGCATTATTTTTCAGAGGTATTGAACATGAGGATACCCTCCCTTTTTGGTAGACTGGTGTTGAAAAGATTCTTCTTTTGGAAATGTTAACTATGCCTGACTTTATACTCCATCAGCACATTATGGGTTTGGTAATGCTTGATTGACAATATAGGTCTATAAAGTTACTAGGATATTTTGACCAGCAGTGGGAAAAATAGAAATGCTATGATACTTAACCAGCTTTGTTTGACATGCAAAAGGAAGCTTCTCAATCTTGAGAAGTTTTTTCATAATTATGTTGAGGAAGAATTTTTGTGGTCACTTGAGGAACATTTTTTACTCCTTATTTGGATCTTAGCAATTCTAATATCAGGGTCTCTGATCTCTACAATGCATTTATATAAAATATATGACCATAAACTTATACATATTTATGAGGTCTTGAATAATAATTTCAATGGATCTTATACACAGTCCCACGTATCTTCATTTACATAAAAAAGGAATAATGACTAGTTCTCTACATACTTTACATACTACATGTAATCATTTGATAAGCTTTTTTTGATCTGGAGTGTTTTGATAAAGCTTTTTCTTCCTACGTGACATTATACTGAATAGAGAAAGCATGCTAGCCATTTAATTTCAGAACATAAATAAACTCTATACATGGATATATCCCTAATTTTAGTCAGAGCAGGAGTTTTGTTACTACAAGGACCATAATAATAAAGTAAGAAATTTCAAATCCATAAAATGTCATAGACCAGAGGAAAAGCAGATTTTTTTCTTAGGATCTTCTCCTTCAGTGCACTTAACATTATTAAAAATCATTCAGTGTTTATTCTATTGAGTACACTGCTTTCTGGAAAACAACCAATTCAGAAGTAGTTCAAAGGTTAGTTACAAGATAAACTAATAGCTATGCTAAGCTATTAGTTTGTAGAGCCAATAAAAAAAAAAGAAATAAACTATATTATTTCCACAATCTATATGGTCAGTCCCAGCAACAACCAAATCAATAATAAAACATTTTTATTTAAACTTCTCCCTGATTTCCCTTCTCTGCCTCTGAAATTTTATCCCAACAGGGAAATCTCCTTGGTATATACCATAAATATAAAAAAGCAAGAGTGGACAATGTAATAAATGTTTTATTTTCGTTTGTTAATAGATGGCAAAGTTCAGCTCACTTGTGATTTGACCTTACTCTAGTACATGGACAATTTTTCTTAAATACAGCTTTCATATAACACTAGCCATCTCAAACTTCTACACTCACCCTACAGAAATAGATCTATACACACACACATATATATGCACACAGAGTAATTGCAATATAACATTATTTCATAGATTTTTATGCACCATAATTCAAATCATATGGTCCTAAACATTATCTGCATAAGTACCTGATAAAATGCATGATAAAATGTAGGTACCCTCTGGACTATCAGGTACATTTTTTTAAGTTTCACCACATATATTAACATTAATAGCAATTAATAATAAATGATAAATATTGAATCTTTATAACAATGATTTTCATCTAAACTATACATCGAGATCATACTCAGATATCAGATTTTATAGGTTTGGAGTATGGCCAGGTCACTATATTTTTTTTTTTAATTTCCAAATGCTGCTGATACAAATTTAAGGTTGAAAACCACTGACTGATAAACACTTCCTGTGTGCTGAGTCCTCTGCTAAGTGATTTACATTCATTATCTCATTTAATCCTCATAACTGCATTGGGCAAGTTTAATTATCTCCATTTTACAGATGAAGATACTGACACATAGAGAAGTTAAATAACTGGTTCAGCATTCGGATTTAAATCTAGATTGCAGATATGTGTATGAAAGTAAAAACACAATTTTATATTTTTATTAAATAATTCCTCAAATAAACAAAAATAAGGCTAAGACAAAACTAAAATGGGCTGGTGAAAATATTAATTAAAATAACATATGACAGATGAATGGATAAAGAAGATGTGGTATATATATATATATATATATATATATATATATATATATATACACAATGGAATATTATGCAGCCATCAAAAGGAATGAGATCTTGCCATTTGCAACAACGTGGATGGAACTGGAGGGTATTATGTTGAGCGAAATAAGTCAAACAGAGAAAGACATGTATCATATGATCTCACTGATATGAGGAATTCTTAATCGCAGGAAACAAACTGAGGGTTGCTGGAGTGGGGGGTGGGGTGGGAGGGATGGGATGGCTGGGTGATAGACACTGGGGAGGGTATGTGCAATGGTGAGCACTGTGAATTGTGCAAGACTGTTGAATCTCAGATCTGTACCTCTGAAACAAATAATGCAATATATGTTCAGAAAAAAAAAAGAAGAAGATAGCAGGAGGGGAAGAATGAAGTGGGGGAAATCGGAGGGGGAGATGAATCATGAGAGATGATGGACTCTGAAAAACAAGCTGAGGGTTTTAGAGGGCGGGGGTTGGGAGGGTGGGTTAGCCTGGTGATGGGTATTAAAGAGGGCACGTTCTGCATGGAGCACTGGGTGTTACACACAAACGATGAATCATGGAACACTACATCAAAAACTAATGATGTATGGTGATTAACATAACAATAAAAATAAATAAATAAAATAACGTTATGATCGCCCCAGATAGTCCCCTTCTACTTGGTCTTCCATAAACCACTCTGACCCTCGTCTGATCTATTCTCTACCCTACCGCATCGTGATCATTTCAAAAAGCAAGCAGATTGAGCTACCAAAGCCCTGAGCTCTGAATTCCCTGAGATCATGTCTGGTTTTGCTCCCCAGTTTATATCCCTAGCCCTGTCACTGTGCCTAGTGCATGATGAGGGGTCAACAGATATCTATGAAATAAGTAATTTTCACTGCTTTCTCAAGTCCCAACTTCCTGTCTCCTGATTCCTTTAAAGTACTCCCTGGTTCCTAACTCTAGCTCCTCCCTCAACTCCAGCTGTGAGAACCTCCCCTAGTAGGCTCTCGGGCTCCGAGTGAGCACCTGTATCAGGCCTGATTTTCCAATAACAGTTTGGACCAACCATGCTGATTTCCCCCTGGGAGCTCCAGATTGCTCTCTGAGCGGACCCCCAAGTCAGCACGTGCAAGTGGGCAACAGAGGGAAACTGGGAGGCCCAGCGCCCCTTAGATTAGTAGAGGACTGCACTTCAGTTCTTCTGCCCCCGTGCATTCTGTGCTGGTACAATTCTTGCATTAGGCTATTCTGTCTCTCCTCACTGAGTCAACTCCAGAAATGGGATGACAGAAAGCAAAAGTCATTTATTTACATGGCTCTGAGGGAGGACTAACCTGGAGAAAATGATGTGATTTAAAAGATCATTTTCCCAGCCTGATTTAAATACAACCACTCAAACCCCCTAAAATGGTTTCATAGAGATAATACATGTGAACCTGAGTTCAGGGGGCATGGTAAGAATTAATCCTCTGTGACTTGCCAACCTTTCAAGAGAAATAATAGCTTATCCTCAGAACTTGGAGAGAGACACACCTCCACAGAAGTCTCACAGTTAATACATTAGTGTGTAACATTTTAGGCCAAAACAAACACTTAATTCATGCAAGGTATTTAAAAGTTAGGAATTACTCTAGTGAAGAGGGGTTTTGATAACAATGGACAATATTACTGTGGTCCTTCAACAAAGACTTTTGCTTCTTGCATACTATTATGATTGCATGGTAATCTTACCCAGCTAGTGTTTTCTTAATGTCCTGGGGAGCCTGATCATTGTAAATTACCTGTGACATCTCATTAATCCTCTTTTTCCTCACAAACGCATAATTAATGGTAACATTGACAATAATACACAAATTAGCTAAGTGACGCTTTATGGTGTTGGTTTTGATTAACGTCAGGAACCCAAAAATGACATTAATGTAATGCAGATCCCAAAAGGCAGTCTGCACTTTGACCCCAGACATACATTTTGTTTGCACCATCACCAAGATTAATCCTCCTCTGGATGAAGACGAGACAAAACTCTGACCACTGGCAGTGTGTCCTGGGCTGTTGGAAAACAAACCGCCTCAACTGCATTTGTTTAAGAAGGAAATCTTAATGCATAGAAAACAACAGCGTAGTGTCATTTCCTATTGTCTTGTTAGGACAAAGATAAATGAGCACCTGTCATGATTTAGATCAAGTGCTTCTCTGCTAACTTCTATTATTTGCTTATTTATGGAGCAGTGCTTAATTAAAAGTATACCTCGATGATATGAACCACATGATAAAATGATTGAAGTTCCTTCTGCTCTCACTGTAAATGGTTTTTGGAAATCAAAACTGATTTTTATATGCATTTCAACCTGCAGGACCTCTAAATGATAAATTCTTGTTAACCACAAGAGGGTAAAAAAATCAATGCCTGAGAAAATTTCTTTGTCTCTGACTTGAGTAACAAAGTGAAAGCACGAGAAGGAATTTGGACAAAGTAAACTTCTTTGCCTCAAAAGTGAAGCACCTCTGCTGCGAGGAAGCTGATTCAGAAACACTTTTTCCCAATTACAAAAGAAAGAGATAGACACTGCGTTAGTCACAGGATTGTCTACTGCCGCATCATCAACTTCTAAATTCAGGGTGAATCATATGACTTTATTGTGATCATGAACAGTCCCTTAATCACGATTTTCACAAATCCAAGTTGAGTACTGAATTTTTTCAACACTCTGAAGAGGTATAGTACGCTAATTTCTAAAAGACACAACTTTCTATTTTCTTCATGACAATTATATATAGCTGACAAATCCTAATGGCATATATCTTTTTTTAAATAATGATAATAGTCCTTTCTTGATTAATTTGACATCTATTTATTATAGGCTATTTTTCAAAATGTTGCCACTAAACCACAGCCCTGGCTAATGATCATATTCCATTTCAATAATGGAACAGGGAGAAAAGCCATATTTTCATGTTTTTTTTCTATTATTCACATAAATAACTGCCATTTGGAGACTGCTTTATGGACAAAAATATATAACAAATAAAGTGATGTTGTAAAATGTCATAAAACCAAATTGGCAAACAAGGATCACCAAAATTATTTTTTTTTAATTGTGTGTATATCTGCTAAAGAGAAGAGGAACTTGAATACCTTAAAAGAAGATTTTAGTTGCTGGGGGTACGCATTTTCAATTATACTACGCCTAACCTCCAAGACCACCTCCCCACCAAAAAATAAGAAAGCAGACTGCTTTACAACTGCTTGTCATAGCAGTTTAATTTTGAAAAATGCCTCATCTGTCTCTGCTTATAATATATTTATCATATGACTTGGTTTATCTTTTTTGTTTGTTTGTTTATTTAAAGTTACAAGGAACAAAATCTATTTGAAAAGACTCAGGTCTTTCTTCTTCTTTTGTTTAAACATTATTTTAAAATCAAAAGCAGTTTAGTTTTCAATTGACATATTCAGCGTTAGTTGTGCCAACTTTCACCAGCACGCAAACTCGTTGTAAAGCAAACTGGAATTTAAGGGGCTACAGGGATTCCTATAGAGGTCATATTTTCACTCTGCCTAACTAAACCATAAATTGAGATTACAACAATAAATTATTTTTTATTATTTTGGCAGGAATAAGTATAGCACTGAATTTTGCAAGATATTTGGGCTTAATTCATATGTTAAATAGGCCAGGATAAACCAGTGCTAGAAGAAATTGAAACCGGTCTTATATTATACAGAAACCTGAATTAGGCACTCACCACCGAACTAATTAATAATTGATAAATTTATTATAAAAATGCAATTCCTTTACACTGCAAAGCCTAAGGAATAGGATGATTTAAAGCTTCAAATGTATAAAAACCTCATCTGTGGCAATCTTTTAACCAAAGCCATTGTTTACAACATGTTTTTCAGGTAGCTGTAGTAACATCTCTAACTAGTTAAAAACACTGATCAAGTTACAAACCTAGTTTCTTAGAAGACTCTTTTGTAGCAAGCTGTTTGAAGCCTCCCAAAGTGTCTTAATCTGTATTTTTTCAGCAGTTACGATGAATATTACTATTAGCCCAAATGTATCATCTTCTCTTTTCAATTTGACTTGAGTTCACAGATAGCAATCTATCACGCCATAATTTTATAGCAATCTCTTTTTCGGGTTTAAAAGTGGTCCGCTGAATTTTAATAAGCTCCCATGGTTGTTCCAAGTTACTTTTTTTTTTTTTTTGTTATTCTAAGGAATTATTTCATGCAAAGAAGAAAAAAGAGGCTGCTGTGTGGGAAAGCATGTTTTCTTAAGTATTTAATCGGACATTTCCATACCACAACACTTTGTAGACATGTTTTTTTGCTTTGAAAACATATCTTATCAAGGGTGGTTGGTGTAAAATTCTTGTCTGTTTTCTTACCTTGGAATTTGAGCTCTATTTATAAGACTCAGCTCAATGATGTCTACAGCTAAGGAATTTCCTTAACTAGGGAGTTTTACATGAACACGACTAATAAGAAAGCACCACGAGGCATGGAGCAGGATGTCCCTTCAGGATTCCTGTCCATTCTAACCTTATCAAAGTGTTCCCCTTTACAAAGAAGAAAAAGATGTGACAAAGTGGCTAAATATGTATCTCGTTTTACCTTTCTACTATTTTCCTCTTGATATAATACCTTTTGAGAATGAACAAAAGGAGGTGAATGCTTCATTCCTTATTTGTATATGCAAGTGAAAGGGCGTCTCTTTCACTATGGAAGGCCCTGGCCTTTCTCACATGGAACAAACCACTAGAAGAAACTCAGTTTAGACGAAATGCAAATATTTAATCCTCGCATTTATATTTTGAAATATAACATGGTATTTTCCATAAATCTATGTGTGATGACATATTTCATAACATTACATAAGGTTTTCCAAGCATTTTTATTCACGGATGAACGGTTTGCAGAAAATCACAACATTGTACTATACTTCTCCAGCAAGTTAATTTTCACTTTAATGTGAATATACAATTTATGGAAAAATAATAGTTATTTAGGCATGGCAGCACGTACCTGTTGCTGTATGAAAATTCCTATCCTCAAAAATGTGCTTTTACTTTAATTATTAGTAGGCTATACCGATGCCTAAAGATTTTTATAAACAGAACCTTAAATCTGCATTTTGGCTCAGGGCTTTCCTTTTTAGACAACTGAAAATGAAGCAGCATGACATAAAGTCAAGTCCAAAAGAACATTTTTATACATGCCTCGACTTTGGTTTTTTTGGTAACTGCCCTATGGAGACTGTCCTTTATTAAGATTCTTAATGAGTGTTCTGCCTGTATTTTTCTACCAAGAATGTCAAATAAGGTTCGAAAGCAAATGTAAACTGTAATGCAAGTGACACACACTAAAAATAGCCCTATAAATCTGTTCATTTTGTTTAGATAGTCTCCAGAGTTGTAAAAAGTAGGACTGCTCAGCTTTATTATTTGTTTTGGAAAAACTAATTCTGCAGAGAATAGGCCACTGATAATGCTATATTACATTAGAGAAGATTTATTAAGACTGTCTTTGGATTTAAATTTTTTTTCAAAAGGAATTTTCTCCCGTTCTTATTGTCCAAATAATCTACAAGATCATTAACGGCGTAGATTCTACGATGGCAAAGAAGTTTGCCCGTTTAGTCATTAGAACTAAGATGGTGAAAGAGTCACATTTATCTAAAATGAAATTAATTAAAATTTCAAATGTAATTCTCATTCCTATTAACCTGTCAAATATGTTGTTTCCAATGTTTCCAGTAACAGAGCAACAATATTTATTATCCAACATACCATGAGTTTTTTAAAAATAACTCCAGGAGAACATTTTTAGAACATTTACAAGCTGAATAGACAACTAAAAAAAAAAATCAGACATTTCTGTGTGAAAAATAGCTATTGTAATTCACAATGTTTGATGGAGGATGTATTTTTAGAAAACCACGTAATTTGAATTTGAGAAATTGAGCTGCGGGGCGAAATTGAAGGAGGGGGCATGAGTCCTCTCCTGTGTTAAGGAGGTTTTAAACAGTGGTTCACTTTTTCTCTTGAGAAAAAGTTTAGGAGATTTAAACTCTTCCTTTTCCCTATCCACATGATAGTCAATAGCATTTCTTGGATTGGTTGGATAGCTTTGCACTTAAGCCAAGACTGATTATAATCTAATGCTTTGTTTTTGGATATCTTATCCCAACGGAGGCATGGATAAACAGACAAAATGACTAAAATGGACAGCAATCTGACCTTTTAAAAGAGAGGCAGTTCAAAAACTATACCAACTTTTCTTTTGAAGAAACAAGAATATCGTCATTTGATGGAACCTTGCAGCTTACTTCTTTTTTTCCTTCCACAGGCCAAACTGTACACTTGAATTACTAAAATATGGGAGCTTCCAGGGCTTTGGGCCTCCTTTTTTCCCCAGAGCCCTTCCCGCCGCCCCCCCCTCCAAGTTCAGAAAGAAAAAAGTGTTGCTATTCATGTGATAATTGTCAAAACCATGATAAGTGCCAAACAAGACAGTGCCAAGAAATCATTAGTTCACTATACATCTCGGATTTCTGTAATGTTCAGTTAATGGGCCAGATTTCGTCAGACCTTTTTTCCTTGTAAATTTTTCTTAGCTTTTTTTTTAGCCATCTTTTAAAAGAATTGTGTGACCCAGACTTAGAGTAATTCTGCATGACTTAAAATTAAGTTAAAAAAAACCCTGAAATATTAAATATTGTTTTTGATAAATTCTTACATTCCGTTCTCATGACATACATTTTGAAATGCCTAATTCAGAAAACCAAAAGGCTGTCTTGAAAAATTTACCAGCCCCATATTAGAGTTGAACGTTATATCTCAAGCACAAAACATAGAAGGAAGATAAAATAACTGATCCATCTTAAAATTTTAGAATACTTCTGATTCATTTGGAAGAAAGATAACATCCAGAAAAATTCAAGAACATTTTTTTTAAATCATCATGGTATATACTGATGCAAAATCTTTTACATAAATGAATTGCATCTAATGCTTCAAATATATACAGTTTCATGGTATCTTTCTAAATATTTCATAGAAAAAATGTCCTCATGAAAAGAGCAAATATTACAATGATAGTATTCTAACCAACCAGGATTTTGAAAAGCAAAGGAAAGGGAATAGTACAATTTTTTGTTTGTAAACCCATTGACATAAATAGTCTGACCTGTCACAAATTACCTTTTAAGCTACCGTATGTTATGTATAGACCAGTCAAAACTGATAACATTTTGCTTTCATCAGTTTTGTGTTATAATTCTGAAAACCTGAAATGTTTATTGTAGTGAGATAATACAATGTATGCAGATAACAGGCATTCCCTAGACATGTTTACTCGGGTAAGAATTCATAAATGGAAAACTGTTTGGGCTCAAGAACAGGGTTATTGCTTCTAAAAGGCAGCTCATGGGTTGTTTAATAGTATTTTAAATGTCTGCTAATGAGAGTCACAAAAAAGCGCAGAAGAGTAGAGAATTGGTTCCAGAGGCGATCACACAGTAGTCAAGAAGATTAACATACCACTAGGGGACAGCAGCAAGTCACAGAATGAGGTAGTGCCAGGGAGACCAGAACAAAAGGCTTTTCTTTGTCGAGGGGGAGAGAGAGAGAGAGAGAGAGAGAGAAACTAAGATGTATTTCCACACCAAAATCTTTTACAAGTGAAGTGTTTGTAACTATATTTTTTAAAAGCAGTAAAAAATATTTGCAGGGATCTATTTTTAGATTGTTAGGATCTGTGTACCAGAATGTTATAAAATATACATAGCTATCATCTTGGCAAAATAAATTCAAATACGGACTCTTCTATTTTCTGCATTTGAGAGTGAAGGAAACTTTCAAACATCAGAAAAAAAAAATAGCCCATTACAAAGCACATTAGACCAAACCTATCAATGACAAAATACAGCTGTGAAATACTGAAATTTGCTCAACAAAGTTAAACATAAGCAGAATTCATTCCATTTTCAAAGAGGTAGAGGGACCATTTGAAGAAATAAAAGTAACTAGAAAACTGATCAAACTAACCAAATAATCTAGAAATCCAGCTGCTTACCCTGACCCATGATATATTTGTAATCTTTAAATACAAGTTTGATTGTTGGTTTGAGGTGCAATGGTAGTTCAAGGGGATTGGAAATTTCAAACTCTGCAATCATTTTAAAAGCTAATGCACGTTCTTTAACAACTCAACTTGCTAAAATGGTCATTTATACACCTAAGTGTCATTTTAAGTGCAGTGTATTCTGCAATCCCAGGTAATATACCTCTAATGCAACATTCTTATCAAATGACAACCAAACTTTGACTCTAAATTTTTTCAATTCATGGATCACATTCCTTTGTTTGATCTCCATAAAACCTAGACCACTGTATACTCAGTTAATATCTCTCGTGATAAGGATGTTGATGACTTTTGCAATCATTTTTTTTCCTGGATTTTAATATTGCTTTTTACAACCTGTGCATTCTTTGATCTTGTTTTGTGTGTTATATTTGTACCACCATTTACTTAACACACAATCACAATTTCCCCATGTCATAAGATCAAAAGATTGGGTAAGATTTGAGAGGCTACTTAGTCCATTTCCCCATTATTTTTTGTTTCCTATAAAACTGGACATCACATACAGCATATCCGTTTGTTAGTTCTATTTTTAAGATTCAAGGATACATCTAACAGAATTTTTAAAAAATTACTAGTAGCTGGCATATATTGTACATGTGAATACTTAGAATTTTTTTCCCACCACCAAAAAAATTTTTGGTTAAAATTGTACATTTATTCCAAATACATGCCATACCCTCAAATTTCCATGGTTTTGTCTTTACCTATTTAATCTCCTTTTTTTTTCTCTTCTTTTCAAGTATTCTAACTCTTACACACTTCTAGAATTTGGTATTTCTTTCATCCTGGATGGCCTTTATCCCTAGATCACAACTCTTCATTCTTTGTCTCCTTTCCTCTACAGTTCCTGTTTTGTAGATTGTATTCTCTCTTTTTATTCTGCAGTTTGGACTAACTCCAAAAAATAATAATAATAATTCCCTCAACACATTCTAAATCCTGAGGATCCTCTTCCTGCACTTCCCCTGATCTTCCTAACATCTTGCCTAAATCCTATCTACTGCATTTAAAACCCCGCTGCCTGTACTATCCTCAGAGGAAACAGACCAGCTGTTCACCTCTACCTGCAAAGGACTGTGTTCCTTCATGAACTTGAAGACTGCTATTAATTCCCTCCAAGTCTTTTCTTCTCCAGACTAAACAAGGCCAGTTCTTTTACCCTTGTTTCGTTGGGACTGTTTCCCAACCATTTAGTTATTTTGCTGCTTCCTCTGGACCTACTCCAAATTCTGCACATTCAACTTAAGTGGAAGGATCCTAAAAAAACACAGTATGATAACAAGGAACTGATTAATAATGCATATAATGTGGATGATTATTTATCTTCCTTAAATTCTTTGCTGACTATCAGCATTTTGTCTTTGAACAATGGGGCTCTGTTTTCAACCCATAAAATTAGCTTGTGATCCACTGTGGCCTCTTGTATCTTTTTTCTTACTTATGATTGAACAAGGCTTTCTTTTTTTATACTTGATGTTGATTTTATTCTCTTCACCCGTTAATTGCTTTTACTTTTTACCAATAACCCCCACTCTATTTTTTTCTGTTTGATTACTTAACTATTCTCTCTTCCTTTGGTTGTTTTTGTTGCTTACATTCTGGCCACAATATCTTGGACAGGTATCAAAATCCTAACAATAACTCTGTGTATATTTGATTTCCTTAAAGCAGACTCTTAATAAATAAGATTAGTGAGGGGTGCCTGGGTGGCTCAGTCAGTTAAGCATCTGCCTTCGGCTCAGGTCATGGTCCCAGGGTCCTGGGATCGAGCCCCACCTCAGGTTCCCTGCTCGGCGGGAAGCCTGCTTCTCCCTCTCCCACTCCCCCTGCTTGTGTTCCATCTCTCGCTGTGTCTCTCTCTGTCAAATAAATAAATAAAATCTTTAAAAAAAAGAAAATAAGATTAGTGAGTTTTGAAGAAGGAACAATATCTGGAAAAGATTAGTATTACACTAAAAGCTAGATATTGTTTTCCTTTCAGACAGGAAGACTTGGTTCACGTGGCATGTGTGAAAGAAAGAGGGAGAAAAGAGAGGGGGTCTGTGTGTGTGTAAGTATGCATAAGTTAACTCCTACAACACTGGAGCATTTGACCTTCACCCTGTTCTTACCCCAGAAAAGACCTGAGAGGGGCGCCTGGTGGCTCAGTCGTTAAGCGTCTGCCTTCCGCTCAGATCATGATCCCAGGGTCCTGGGATGGAGCCCCACATCGGGCTCCCTGTTCCACAGGAAGCCTCCTTCTCCCTCTCCCACTCCCCCTGCTTGTGTTCCCTCTCTCACTGTGTCTCTCTCTGTCAAATAAATAAATAAATCTTTTAAAAAAAAAAAAAAAGACCTGAGATTGTGATTTTCCTCACAACTGCACACTCTGTCATGTCTAATACTTTATCTGTCTACATAGAGAGATAGAGAAGATAGATATGAATTAAAATTATATCTAATCTCTCCCATCCCGAACACTGGTGAGTTATCGTTCAGCATGTTCACCTTGTAGAGTAGGTTATTACACTTAGAAATTATATTAAGTTTTCAGTCCAAAAAGAAAAAGCTATGGAATAATTCGGCCAATTCTGAGCGCTTCCCTTGGTGGGTCATTGATGACTAAAATGATCAGTGATAACAATGAAAAGAGGAGAGAGAAAAGTAAAAATTACTATGTAATTCTGTTATTGCCCAAATATTGCACCGTGAAAGGGAAGAAAACAATTGCAAAATTATGTAGATTCAATAGAAAATTACGATTTACTAAGCTGATCTTCAAGAGCAGTCATCTAACATAAAAGAATAACCCTATGTTGTGCAAAACGATCATTATTTCTTTGTGCTTTATCACGAACTTTTAAAAAAGAGAGAGAGAGATCACAAGAAATATGGAACTACTTGTACTATATTATCCATTCATCTCCAAACTAGCCTTTACCCCCCCAAAATGGAGGGCAAGAAATAAATGAAAAAATATAAACCCTCACTTTGGTGTTAGCCTATAAACAGGAGACACCTCAGCACAGACAGACCCGGACTCTATTGTTTCCAGCACCTGCATGGAGGTTGCTGAAATGACAAAGAAAAGTTAACTCTATTTAACATATACCGAGTGCACATGAGCCCTTTCATTGCTCTTAAACTTTTTAGTTACCTTCATGAAGAAAATGCCACCTTCAAGTAAGAAGACAAAAGTAAAGGTCTACTTCTGTTTATATAAATTCAATTTACAAAAAATAAAAAGCAAAATAAATAAGACCTCGGGGACAGTACTATAGCTGTCATTTGGCACATGGTGAATTTAGCCAGACTGTTTACTTACATCGGAGTCTTATCTGAAGGTCAGAATGTAATCAAAAACTAACTAAACACAAAAGGAAACCAGTGAAAGATAAAATAATCCAATATCAACATGTCCTTCTTAACTCATTTGTGGTTTTTGCTTGAGGACTTTTAAAATTATTATTTCCCTGGAAATAATTTGAGCTTAAGAAATAAAACTCTCTGTAAAATCTCCATAATGAACTCTCTAGAATATTTAAAAGTGAAAAGGGAATGTACAAGCGCACTGTAGAGTCACTGCAATGGACGGGGCACACAGTTTTCTAACAGGTCCGTTTACGGACAGCCTGTGCAGAAGACAGGTGAGTTGGAGCCTCTGGCCCACTGTCCCTTGAATGAACAGACACCTTCCCTGGAAAACATCAAGGACTCGGCTGGTTCTGTTTCCCTTTCCCTCTGTCTAGGACTTTCTCTTCTGATCAGCTTTCCGAATATTATCCCATTTTTCTCTCAACCTCTACAATATCTCTCTCTCCTCTCTCTCTCTCTCTCCCTCTCTCTCTCTCTCTCCCTCTCTCTCTCTCTCTCCCTCTCTCTCTCTCTCTCTCCAGGTTCAGTAAATCTCAGTTCTATGTAACAATTTTATATTTATTACGTTAAATTATTTGTATATTTTGCCTTCATGATGCCCCTTCTTTCTTTTCCCTTTCCTAAATCATTTCTACCTTTCTTTCCATCTCTTTTCTCCTTCAGGCCCTCTCTGTCCCCTCCAGCCTTTTTTCTTATTCTGTCACCTCAGGGTGCGGCTGAGTTTACTGCTCTTTTGCCTGTCACTCTGTGCACTCTTTGGGAGCAGATCTCTTTTTCACTTCTCCTCCCACGTGGCCCATCTGTGCATCCAGGAAGGATGGCTAATGCATTGGGTCAGCATTAGGGACCCAAGAAAATGCAGAACATCTCAGGAAGAGTAGATTTTTCCAAATATCTTATGTTAATGGAGAGTATCAGCAGATGCAAAAATTAAAAAGTAATATCCATAAAATACGATCCCTCTGTGTTTCAGACACACCGCCTTTATGTCCTGCAGGTGTTCTTCGAGACCAAGTTGAAGCACATTCATTTAAAAGATCTCTTGCTATTTTATTTTTGCTTTTCATTTCCCGAAAGGTTTTAAGTGAATTCTTTAGCACAATTCACTAAAAGGAAGATAGATGTGTTTGTCTACTGAATCTGAATACTTTGGTTTGGCTCCAGCAAAATGCATTTTAACAAGTCTGTTCTTAGTAGAGACAACGGTTTAAGTAACCTATTGTGCATTTCATTTGTAAATAATTTATTATTGAATACAAATGACCACGCTTTCTAACATGTCAGAATCAACAGGAGGCAGAACTTGCCATAAAGGTTTGCCATTAGCCCAACTAAATTTTTGTCAAGATTGCGTGAGAGACATAGTTAATATTTAATTTTGCTTATATCACTGAAAGTCTCTGGCATCTACCCCATTGCAATGATATACAAAACTGAATTGAGTCTTCCCATTTGGGTGAAAGGAAAAATGTTCCATTTCCCCACCAGTGAAACAATCTGAGACAGAATAACTTTTAATGTGCTTTTAAGTCCCATTTTTAAAAGATATAATGAGCATTTCTGTGTGTATTCAGCAATGACTATGATACCACCCCCTACCCCAAAGAAATCTCAGATGGGTTTTCAATCTTTGGATCTCCCCATTACATTCTAGGAGACTAGAGAACAATGGGTGGGTTTCATATAGCACCTGATTGATATTTCCAGGGTGTGAAAGCCTCCACTGGCAGATTGGGCTGATATTGCATATTCAAACACATACAATGATATATTTGTCATTGCTATTGACCTTTATCTCTCCAGTTTCCTGACAACCTTCTACAGCTATTGACATTACAAATACCAGCAACAACGTGCAGGGCAAAGTATAACCTTTCATTTACCTTCATGTCCCTCAAATGACTTGTGTAGGTAGTTTCAACAAAAGCGGCAAACAATGATACTGTTGATTTTTTTTTCCTTAACTTGCTAAAATGTTTTCCATTTTCCTCTTGTTCTCAGAAAATCATGCCAATAACTCTCTACAAAGGAAACGATTTCAAATGAATACAGGTAATTAGAAGTGTCAAGAAATCAGCAAAGTCGGGTGCCTGCCATCATTTCTGTGGAAAGAGTGCCAGATTCCCTTTCAAAAAGGTCTTTGTCATTTTTTAATAGAAGATAATTAATGTAGACTACAGTGAAATGTACAGGATCCTGGTTGCTTGTCTTTCTCGCCATAGAAATGGGATCATAAAGATGTTTTGATATCTAGAAACAATCTTCTGAGGTTATTTTTAAATGACTTTTAATTACAAAAGTAGTCCTTTTAGTCCTTTCATTTTCGAAGAAAAAAAGATTTAGAAAGGGCATATTTATTAGGAGACAAAAGAAAGAAGGTTTTACAAGGAAAAATTATCTGGGAAGTGAAACAACAGAATTTTATAGAGCTGACAAGAGTTGAGGATGTGATAAATTAGCCTATATCTCACATGTTTCCAACAGCAAGAGAAATAATGCAGAACGTCCTACTGAAGGTAATTACACAGTTTCGATAACGCCTTGGACTGAATGAGATCTTTGTTTTCTCTAAGGCCATGCTAAACTGACTATTTGGCTCTATGAAAGCCACCCCTCCATGAGATAAATGTCCTGTGGGTATTTACTAAACAGGGGAATTTTTAGGACTGTGCCCATTCTTTGGGGGATGAAGATGAAATGTAGCTCAATTTTGAGATTATCTGAAGGTCGTAATTTCCTATTAAATGTTATAGAAATGGAATAATCCTTCCAAGTTTAAGTTTGACATGTATTTATATATGAAAGTAGGATCATTTCATCTCTTGGTTCTCAAGAAACAGAGATATTCCTTTATTTAAGGTTTTTTTATTTGGGAAAAGCAAAAAAAAAAAGTCTCAGTTACAAAAAATGTATCTTAAAACCTTGAAGTTTGAAATGAAAATGATGAGGTTACTTTAATATTGATGATTTTAACATTGAAGCATTGATTAATTTGGCATTATGATACAAGTGCATTTAAGTACTCATAAGTAGGACCATTATTATCTATTATTGCGAATAAGAGGGACTGGAGGGAAAAAATATAGCCAAAATCCTATAATAAATCTTTTCAATGCAACATGTGGAATAAGATCCTATTTTTTTCCTTAAACCTCTATCCTGAGACTGTTCTTCTTCATGGAATCCACACCACTCATCAAATAAACAAAAGAAAAACACTAAACTACGATCATATGTTAATCCTATGTTATTCCATTTACCAACATATGCATCTAGGAATCATAATTTAACATTTTTTAAATTTTATTTTATTATGTTATGTTAATCACCATACATCATTCGTTTTTGATGTAGTGTTCCATGATTCATTGTTTGCGTATAACACCCAGTGCTCCATTCAATACGTGCCCTCTTTAATACCCATCACCAGGCTAACCCACCCCCCCCACCCCCCCAGAACCCTCAGTTTGTTTCTCAGAGTCCATAGTCTCTCCTGGTTCGTCTCCCCCTCTGATTCCCCCCCCTTCATTCTTCTCCTCCTGCTATCTTCTTTTTTTTTTTTTTTTTAACATATAACGTATTCTTTATTTCAGAGGTACAGGTCTGTGATTCAACAGTCGTACACAATTCACAGTGCTCACCATAGCACATATTTTTGTTTATAAATCAGTCAAATCAAGTTTTCAGAGCGGATGAATCTGCTTATTTTAGAGAAAGCTACATTTTCTACAAGCATAATCTTTAAAGTCTGGCATTAAACTAATGATTAAAGGGCAGTACAAAAATGTCATAGTATCATTTACAATAGATATTCCCCCAAACATAGGAGAAGTGGCAACGTAGTCATTCAGAGTCATTAAGGAGTCTAGGAAAAGTGGCTTGGTTGATAATGGTCAGATTGATCAAGGCCCAGGCAAGGTTCCTAAGTGATGAACCTAAGCTTTAACTATCACTTGGAAGAAATAAACAGAGATGACTTTAATTATTAAAGTGTATTTCAGAAGCTGAAGTGAAATCACAATATGATATGGGGATCATGATCAAGAACACAGAACACAGGTGGAAAGATGGACAGAGAAGGTAGAAAAGAGTTCAGGGTCTCAGAAGCACACCAGCACCAAGAAAGAGAAAGCTGGGCTTCTTCCAATACCTGAACCCAGCTGATAGCTCTTTCTGGCTTATTTGACTCTTATTCTTTTAGCCCGAAGAGACGAAGTGGTCAGGAAAATAAGCTTTCCATGGCAGGATTATTTTGAGCTGTGCTGCCTCATCCTCTAAATCGTATAATCTCAGCTAAGAGCCCTGATTCAATGCTTTCTCAGAGCCTGGACCATAAAACCCTTCGAGAATCAAAGGCAGTTGGAACAGCCCTTCGAAAGACCATATTCTAAGGATAACGGTGCACAACTGGTCTGTATTTTACCTCTTTCCCACCTTTCTTACTTGTAAATACAAACTCCCATTAAGATGTGTCACATTTATTGCCCTCCTGCCAAAGACAGTAAACACCAGTCATTTCTTCCATCACCCATGACATAACTTCTTCTGTATGGCTTAAAAAGCAGATGAACCTATAGGCTAATCACTGCTAAAAAATAATCGCTGAATATTAACCAAACTCAAATCAAAGATCACTGGATTCATTTCTTCCGATTCAAATGCATAATTTCAGGCAGGGCTGGTATTCAGCCAGGAGGTAACTGAACAGGCCATGTTGGCTGTTAAGATAATGAAATACTGCTATTCATAGTCACAAACCACTAACTGCTCTTACTCCCTGAGGGCCAACCATGCTTCTACCCCCCTGGCTTCTCATTCCCAGAATACCCACCCCCAAGCTAATTCAAGTAATGCCTACCAACAGGTCCTCCAGCGTACATCTTCAGGAATATGACTGATGTCTTTTACCATACCAGTTTCTAGAAAGTTTTATAATTACCCCATGATTCCAACTCCTCCCTCCACACAATGGGTTAATTTATGAAACTTCCTGGGTATATATTTTGTGGCCGGTAAACTTATTCTATAAAAGTCACATTTATATCTGTATAGCTAATTTGATCGATCAAATTTCCACTTAAATTTTCTAGTCAAATTATATCTTCCACACTACTTATATTTGTCCACCTATTTGAGCAGAATCAAAGGTATTTTAGAGATGAGCTTTAGCATAGCTCAGATGCACCTCTGCAGCCCTTCTCTGCATAGAGGTAGGATGACACTATATTTGAATGAGAAGGTTTATCAGGATCATTAATTTTCATAATAGAATACCAGGTTTACCACCTGCAAGTAAGATATCTAAAATATACAGCTCTCACTTCAATAATCAGCAATTCAAATATTATTGTGGGTCTATTATGGGCTAGGCAATTGGCAACATATAATATTCATGCTTAAGGCACATGGAATTCAATTTTTAGATCAGGTCTATCCAACTTCTGCCAAAGCCTAGTCAAGACAATCAATATTTGAGAAAGTCTAAAAAATATATTGACTATTTCTCTCTGATTATCTCTATTCCAGAATCTACTTCAAACAACAGAAAACAGGGGAGCTGGACTATATTAATCTGGCACTCTATAAAAATGCTTTCATTAAGGGGCACCTGGGTGGCTCCTTTGGTTAAGCGCTCAACTCTTGATTTTGGCTCTGGTCATGATCTGAGGGTTGTGAGATCGAGCCCTGAGACGGGCTCCACACTCAGCATGAGTCTGCTTGAAATTCTCTCTCTCCCTCTTCCTTTGCCCCTCCCCGCACTCAGACTCATTCTCTGTCTCTCTCTCAAAATAAATAAATAAAATCTTTTAAAAAATGTTTTCATTAAATTAGCAAGTGTTATTGGAATTCAGTACAAGAGACAGTACAATGAAAAGCTTTTTTGCGTTTGCATCTTCCTAAAATGTGTATCTCTAATCCAGACCAGTGGGAATCCACTTTTCTAACAACCTCTTTGATACCTCCAATGTCTCAGAAACACCTGCAATTCAGCATGTCTAAGACCCAACTGGTTATTTCCCCTCCAAATCTGGTTGTCCTTCAGTGATTCTCTATCTCAATATCTTTATCCATCCAGAAGGGGCAAGTTTGAAATTTGGGAATAATCCTTGACCTTTCACTTCCTTTTCCCTCATATTAAAACTAAACCAAAGCCAATTAATTTCTCAAATCTCTCTACTCCTCTCAAATCTCTCTACTTCTCACCATCTCTACATATCTCTCAAATCTCTCTACTTCTCACCATCTCTACACTATCATCTTTTGCCCAGACACCATAATAGAGACCAAAATGGTACTCTGCTTCCACTCCAAATGCCCTCTGCTCTGCACTGCGGGGTGATGTTTTCCAAATACAAATCTCAGTATCTTCTTCCTCTGCTTAGAAATCTTCAAAGATCTCATGTCTCTCAGGCCTACAGAGCTCTGCATAAGTGGCCCCAGCATGCTTAGATCTCCACTACTTTCTCCTGCCAAGCCCCCTTCCTTTTACTACAAAGACTGCAGCCACCTAACCTGTATTTTAGCTCCTCAATTCTCCTTCCTACCGTTGAGGCTTTGAACACGCTGCTTCCTTTGTCCCATTTCCCCTAGATCAGTGCCTCTCAAACTTTAATGTTCAAAAGAAATACCTGTGGATCTTGTTAAAACAGAAGCAGATTGTGAGTCAGCAGGTCCAAGCTGGGGCCTGAAATTCCGCATCTCTACGAAGCTCCCAGCTGCTGCCAGTGCTGTTGGTCTATGGGTAGCCCTGTGATAGGCAAGGATCTAAATAGCTTCCGCTTATCCTTGAGATTTCAGCGCTAACATCACTTCTTAGGGAAACGTCTCCTAAATCCCAAGTCGAGGTCATATTCTCTTGTAATGTGCTTTCATAGAACTGTGCTCCTTTCCACATAGCAATGATCTCGTTTTATAATTCCAAACTGGTGGTCATTTCCTCCACTACTGTACAGGACAGTAAACTATTTTGCTCACTGCCGAGTCCCTAGTGACAGGCATAATACTGAAGCCATAAAAGGCATTCAATAAATAGTTGTTGAGTGAACAAATAAAGGAGGGAAGAAAGGATTCATGCTATAAATTGTTGGAATTTAGTATCAGAACAAAGTTTGCCCCTATTGAGAAATGTGTAAATATTTTCTTTTATTAAACGAGAGTCATATAACCCATCACATTTTCCTTTTTTTTTTGCCTTGTCTGTAAAGAGCATTCCCAAATTCCTGTTAATATTGCAGTAGTCAGTTTAGTGCAGGTTTTAGTTTTTAATTATAATAATTTCACCTCCATTTTTCTATGTTTACGACCCCTTGTTTTATCCTAATTATTAAATGCCTTGTGTGTTGATGTTTTACAGAAAGCTGCATCAACTCCTTTTTGCAAACAGTTAAGTAAAAAATCCTTTAAAAATTCTAAGTGAATGGATATACTTAATACATTTGTAACGTAGACGATAGATAAAGAATTCGGACTCTGGAGTCCAACAGTTGTTATCTGAATCTTGGCTTCATGACTTAAGAGCAGTGTGGCTTGGATAAGTTACTTACAATTAGTTTTTTAATTAGTTATTATTTCTATCACTGTTAAGAGGCACAGCCAGCAGATGGAAAAATGTTCCCACATTTGAGTTGCCACTAATTTTTGATCATAGACCAAAACTTCAAAAACGTACAGTGGGCATAAACTTGGGGCAGCCATCAGTGAGAATCTATAAAGCTGGTTATGATCCTAAGGAAAGGCTCAAGGTCCCTATAAAGACAGAATAATATTGCCTCATGTTCAAATAATATTAGACACAGTGTGATTAATTGATTTGAACATAGTCATAAAGCCAGCCAGTGGTGAAAGTACACATCTGTCAGCACAGAACCCAGAACTAATTCCTATTCCATAACTTTTGATTCTTCAATGATAGCATGATATCTGGCATTAAATACCTAGATATCAAGAAGAGCATTTTAAATGTTGAAAGTAAACTTTATAGCATAATAAATAAAGTTGGACAAATCATATTGAATATACTTGTCCACAAACTGAAGATGCCATAAAAGGCTCATATGATATACTGCGATGGAACAGAAATGTTACCCTCAGGGAAGCTTTTATTTAAAAAATTCAGTGTGTGCTGTATTCCCTATGTGTAAAAAGTACTTAAGCTTAACTGCAACCTAAAATTTAATTGATAATCAATATAAAATGTAACATCAAGGGCAAAACTCAGCTTCTAAATGAATATATAGGGAGGTCTTATTATCTTCAAATAGGGGCCAGGCGAGAGTTGCTGAGAATAGAAGTGAGGTTGGGTATAAGGATGGCATTTTATAAAGGCCCCGCATGAGGCTGTAAGTGGATCTATTTTAAGTAGCCCGTAGTAGATCTAAGAGGAGAAGTTTGAAAGAAAAGCAGGGAATTGAGAAAATATCTCTTTCCCATCTATGAACGAATGTGAATTCAGCAGCAGTGCAGTTGGGATTTCGGGTCCGTTTTCACTCCAGCGATACCAGACGAAAAAGCAGCAACTGCTTCACGGCCAAATCTCAAAGTAGTTGAAAATTCTCCTGGGGTATTAAGGAGTTTGTCTCACCTTTTATTTTTCAGTTTTACATGTGTAATTCATGAGTCACCAAATAGTATGCAAAAGAGACGTTTTAGGAGGGAGAAAATGTTGATTTTAGTCTGAGAGGTTATCAAACCCCAAACCTGAAATTTAAATTCAGAATAATTTATGCTCAGAAGTGAAGAGGTAATAAAGCCCCCTCAGAAATGAAACCCACCAAGTTTCACTTACCCCCGATCAATGCAGGACAGCTCAGAAAGGTGTTTAGCTGAGTTCAGGTGTTTTCTGTCATTCTCTTTCAGTCTCCAGTTGAGTCTCTTCAGCAAACATTTGGTGGGATAAGCAGGACTTTCCTTTCATTCAGTGTTTTAAGATTTCTAAGTTGCGTGTGTAGAGACCTGTTCTTTTAAAGTTCAGTTCCATTCAAATCAGTGGATGAAACAAGTTCTCTCTTGTGTGATGGAACTTTAAAGACATGCATATTTCTTTTACAAACACACAGTACTATGAACCAGAAGAATTCCATACAAACGAAAAATTTCCTCTGGAAAGAGAAAAAAAAAGGGGCTAATTTCTGGTTGAAAAAAAATGACATACCACCTTCAAAAAAAGTGCATAGCTGTGGAAAAATAAAATGCAACATTTTAAGGACTGAAGTGTAAGAAAATCCTCTGTCATGAAAACATCCAAATATCTTTTGAACTATTTACACCATATGTGTCCCAATAAGGCTCTTTTCTGATTAAATAATGACAAGTAAGTGGAACCAAAGATGGCTTCAAAGACCCTTGAATCTTTACACAGCTTTTTGTAATTTTGCAAGTGTGAAATTTAGCTATCATTAAACAAATGTTCTAAAGCATAATTTTCGTGATCTGTGAAAAATGTCTAGGAAGAAGATGCCATGCCCATAGTAGGCACTCAAAAATCACAAACACATAAATTAATAACAAATGAATGCATTGGAGAGCCATTCTTATACAATATAC
This sequence comes from Neomonachus schauinslandi, assembly GCF_002201575.2. Taxonomy (NCBI): domain Eukaryota; kingdom Metazoa; phylum Chordata; class Mammalia; order Carnivora; family Phocidae; genus Neomonachus; species Neomonachus schauinslandi. The sequence goes on from NC_058411.1 coordinate 77,889,875, forward strand.
CCATCTTTTCTAAAATTCTGAGCACAGATTTAATGATGAGAAAACAGTAATGGTGAACCTAAGGTAGACAACTACCTCTTCAACAAAATTAGTTGAGAGCTAACAGAGTACAAGAGGGTAATGGCCAAACACATGTGAAACACACAAAGAGGGGAAATTGTACAGTCATTAAAATTCGGAATAGCTAGTAGGGAGGTGGGAAAATATTTAATAGAATGTGCAGCGTAAGAGAAGCAGGGCACATTACATGTACTGTAGAATATGAATGTTTTCATACTGACAATGAGACAGAATTAAAATGTGCAAAATCTTTGAAAGTGGATATCTCTAAGTAAAGGGGTTATAAATGTTAAGCTTTCATTTTGGATGAAAATGCCCTTTAATGAGCTCGGAAGACTTGTACATTCTGAACAACAACAAAAAATGTTTTTTGAATGCTCATTGAAAGTGCTATAATGTTATACCTTTTAAGACCTAAAATTCCTTTTCAGAGAATGTGGCTGTGTAAGCAGTATTCTACAAAACCTAGGGGCCGTTCGTGGATTCAGCTGCACCACCCCAGACCTCTCAGAGAGCCCAAGTATACTGGTAACACCTGGATGAGATCGTGATGCCCCAAACTGTCCAGGCAAAGAGCAGGAAGTACTGAAAAAAGGGCATCATGTGTGGAAATAACACTCGAGGAAATAAATCTAAAACTCCAAGGACACTTTAGATACCAAAAACTTTAAGTTTCTACTCCATAATAGTCTTCCAAAGGCAGGCATCAAGACACTTCACTTTAATATACAAGAATGTAATGGTCCAGCCTTTGGTATCATAGATATTCAGGAATGAATGGGGCCTAAAGGCCCATCCTGTATGGCAATTGATCTGATGCTTGCCATCCTGGGGTCAGCATCACTGTCAAACAAATGCCTGGGTCTAGACACTTCTAGGAAACTTGCTACCTCCTATGGCAAATTTGACAGCTAGAATGTATTTTCTCTCTCAGTATTTTTAGGATAGCAACCACCTTAGCTTGATGGAAAAGAAATATATTAGCCAAGACACTTTTGGTTACAATGGGGAAAACATTCAAATTGGCTTAACCCAAAAATGAAATAGAGACATATGTTGAGAGGTCTGGAGGTAAAGCTGGTTCATGTGCAACTGGACCCTGGACCTCCAATGTTAAAATCGAGATTCAAGTTCATACTACCACTTGGTTCTGCCTCTTTCTGTTTGGACTTCCTTGTCAGGCAACCCAACTCTTCAGTTGAGGTGATAAGATGGCTTCAGTAGCTCTCAGGCCCAAATTCTCTCCTCTCAGCAATCCTCTTACCACATGCACCCATACACACACACACAGAGAGCTTCTTTCCCCCAACAATTTTTAAAATATAAAAATTCTGAACCTAAACATTATTGTTCTACATTGAGCTTTGTAACCTGCTTGAATCAATCTCTGTGGTCAAGGGTATGAAATCCATTATTTGATTCCTTTACACCATGTACTCACTCTAAGAACGGAGCCAGTTCCAGGGAAACTATATGAAGTAAGAGACAAGAGGATGGGGTGACTCCAAATAAATGTCAGGGAAGAAGAAGACAGAAGAGATACTAGATGATAGATGATGGAGGGATGGATGGATGGATGGATAAACAGATATACAGACAGACAAACATCTATTACAAAGTAATTTCTTTGCAGATATGCTCTCCAAGGCCTTGATGGGGAAGAAAAGATAGTAGGGATTGTACCAATGAAAACGCAGGAGAGAATTACAGTTCTGTGTCAGCATCGCAGGGCTTTACAGGTTTTTAAACAAGGAGACAGAAAAAAATGAGCATAATGGTGGAGCCATTTCACAAATATTATGGTGATATTAGCGAACAATGAAACAGAATCAAAGGTAAATTTTATGATGACCCATGCCATCTGCTGCCTGGCATGGTCTAATATAAAACTGAAAATTCTGTCACCAAGCACCACATGCCTTCAGCCTTTCAAGAAAAGTAGCATCCAGTTATTCAAGGTGTTGGACACAAAATGACTAGTTGGAAATTTACTTGCTTGAGTGACTATCTCTGATAATCCCACACAGCTTGTTGTAGGAGTAAATGTGTTAGACACAGTTAAATGAATCTAAGAAGTGTGCTATGGGTGAAAGATGAGAGCAATCGTGTCTTGTGAAGACTGACTCAGACAGAACTTCTGTTGGAAGATGTTTCCGAAAACTGTGAAATAATAACTGATGGGAAAGCCTTGGTGAGATAAATAAAATTTAAGGGATGATGCTGAATGAAGACACCAAGGTACACATGTATCCATGCACCAACTGAAAGAAAGTCTTGAGATCTTTTTTTGGAAATCCTTAATTCCCAGTCAGGAAAAAAAAAATCTTTAAGATACAGAAGCAGGGAAAAGAAAATATAATAAAGACGATTCCACGGAAGAAAATAAGTAAAAGATATAAACCTTTCGAAGAGAAAAATTACTCTTTTGATCTACAGGATTTAAACAACTGTGACAAAAACCATCCCAGACAAAACTCTTTCATTCCCTCAGTTGGGTATGCATTGAGCAACTGCTGCATGCCACTCACCCTATGTTCCATCCTTCCTAGAAATCCAATCATGAGCCAAATAGATATGGTGTCTGTCTTCAGAGAACTTCAAAGTAGGAGAGATTGTATTGGCACTAGGGTATCACAAAGACTTCCACCCTGTTATCTAAACAGGGGTGTTGAGTGTCAGTAGGAAATATTAAGGCAAACAGGGAGTTGGAGGCAAAGGCAATGCTCAGTTCTAGAACATCCGGAGGCAAGCAGAAGAATGGAGCTTCTTAAGTATAGGAAAGATATTGTGGGTTGTGTGGAACAAGAAAGGAGCCCCGTGCTACAAGACTAGGTTAGAAGTAGGGGGTGTCCCCAGATCACACAGAGCCTTAGGAGTCCTGTTAGGGATATTAGGCTTTGTCCCAAGAACAGAGAAAAACCACCAAATGGTTTTGAGCCGAGTGGAGTCCAGAAGGTGTGTGATCTAAAAAGGCCACTCAGGCTACGTAGTGAGAAAATAATTATGTAAGATTTGGGAGTGGGAGTGCAGGCTGGCAGAGTACATACCAGAACTATGGGGGTGGAAGGGTAAGAGGGAAAGAAGTGAGGGACCTGAGAAATATTTAAGAGGTCACTGACAGAACTCAGAGATGAATTGGATCAGAAGGGCAAGAGAACTTGAGATGTGAAGGACCACCTTCATTTTTATGCCCACTGATTACAGGTTCACTGAAATGAGAAACACAGGAGAAGGAGCAGTCCTAGGAAGAGGGCTGGATTCTGAATTGTCTCACATGCCTTGAATTTGAGGTGCTTTCAATACATCTGCTTAGAAAAGCAGAGTAGACCATTTGATATATAGATATTGAACCCAGAAAGGAGGTCTGAGGTAGAGATAAAAATATAAGAGACGTTTGGTGCCATGGCTGGGGTGGGGGGTAGTGGATAAGATCAGAAAGGAATTTAAAAAATAGGGTAATGTTAGAGTCTGTTTTGAGAAATTTCAAAATCTAATGGCCCCGGAAGAAGAGCATATGCTTGAAATAAAATCCAAGGTGGAATGTCCTGCATGGTAAGAGGAAAATCAGGAATGTGTGTTATACAAGTCCAGAAAAAAGTTGCAAGGAAGAAGGACTGCTGGCTGTCAAGTAGCCTTCTATTACTGACAAGCTTCTGCACATGTGGGAAGAACCAACTCAAAGGAATCACCTCCCTCACCCAAATAACAAAACTTACTTCTTCAAGCCACTAAAATATTTTATTAAACTAACAACAGTGCTCTAGTCTGATGTGAAAGGCAGGCCCACAGTCTGTAAAAGTTTAGTTAGACCCACAAATAGGAACTCCCTACTTAAGACCATCCCCCGGTTAACAATGGCTGCCTCACAATTATTGGGGGTTGTCTCTTTTACTGCCTCTCCCATACAGATGGGAGGAGGTGGGAGAAAAATCCACCCCCCTGAATGCCAGGAAAATCAAGGTGGGGGCAAATGCCCACCCTCCCTACCCCCAACGAAAGCCACAAAGGGAACTGCTTATTTTCTAGAGGCTGGAAGGAAGGGAGGTGGGTTCCTCCATCACTGCTGCCCCCCATTGGTGGTAAGAAACTCAGCACAGAATCATTATAGGAAAGAATCATTATACTGAACTATAGGTCAAATAAGTTTTCTCTGCATTAGCTGGAACTGAAACCAAATGAAAATCTTTCTCCTCCTAGGGAAATATGTTCTAAATTTGCCTTCATTTAAGGCAATGAAACCTGTAAGCCTCTGATCCTGTCTCCAGTTAGCATCTTTGGGGCCCTGGCAGCCCACTTCCTCCAGAGAACACAAAAGGAGGAAAAGAGAAAGCAGTGTTTGTCGATGTTTATGTTGCTGGGATTTCTGGTCATGATCCAGGAAGATATTGGGGCAAAGAAAACACAGCAATCATTTCTCACAGAGTTCATGGACATCCGAATGCCATCTAAGCTCAAGTCCATGGAAATGATATGGCCTTGATTTCAAACAGGTCATAAGCATTCCTGACTTCATGAAAATGCAGTCTTCTTCCTCTTCGATCAGGAACTTACTTAACTGACCTGGGCGCTTAAACAACTAAATGGTTTGTGTGACGGTGGATCTACCAGGAGAAGGCCACAGATAAATGGAAAGTCCTTGTTTCCTGTCTTCCAAGGATTACAAAAACCATGGGAGCTCTCCCTGGTGCTACTAATACCATGACCCGCCTTGTTTGCTTAATCCTATCTTTGCTCTCACTTCTCTGTGCAAATCTCCTACCAGAAATCCAAACTGAAGGGACTCTGATTTGTTGTTTCTGCCTCTGGCCAGCACCACTGGACTACCCTCCTGTCTACCACCACTACCCCCATCTCCACCCAATTTGTCTTCACTCCACCTGACACAGGACTGTCCTGGGATGCAACTTTGATGATGCTCCTGCCTAGTACTGCCTCCGAACTCTCAAATCTCACTGTAAATTCCTAAGAGTCTTACATCAAAAAACTACAGAACTTGAAGAGTGCTTAAAGATTATTTAATGAGTACTAATTCTTCTTGTCCAGAGCATATTACTTAATCACATTTTGGAAATCTTATGTCACTAAAAGACCAGTATTGCAAATAATCTGTTAAATGTTTATATTTTCTCAGTTACTTAATGGTTAATGAGGTTAACATGTGTACTCAACACTTACTGGTGTGTGGTTTCAAATGATGCTAATGCACATTAATACTCCTATTACAAGACCCCTGAGCCCGTTTCCCACACACTTTACATCAAGAGGTCCATAGGGTAACTAAATCTAGACAGTTTATGCCTGATGCCAAAACCTACCCAGACCCAGCCAACTGGTGCCATGACCTTGCCTTAGGACAAGGGCTGAATAGGTAGAAATGGAAGGAGGTGTTCCAGTTAAGACCTGCAATATGGAGTCCACCACAAGAACTTCTGGCTTCTGGATCTGAATTCCTCACAAAGGTTTTCTCTGAGAGAGTGCATTTTCGTCCTGGAATACAGTCTTGATCTGAGCCTCCACAGTTCATTAAATGCATTCTTAATAATCTTAAAGCTTAGTTGGGGATTGAGAACAAAAGATCCAAGATCCTTTTTCATTCAGAGGACTGTTCCAACTCTACATAAATTTATAAATGCAGGTATGTAGACATGTAGGAAAAGGAATATTGCTTGCTGCAGGGATCACTGCTAACCATTAATATCCATTTTATTTTTCTTCAGGTACATAGACAACATTTCACAGCCCCTCTTGAAGTTAGAATCTGGTCCCATGATGAAATTCTCGCCAGCAGAATTTGAGTAGAAGTGATATGTGTCACATTGAGGCTTGGCCTATAACAACCTCCCCTCCAATGTGATCCTTCATTCTATTTCCCTTTCTGCCAGTCAGTTTCAGATGGTAATAAGGACCTTGGAGATGACAGAGCCACAAGGCAAAAGGAACCTTGGTCCCTGAATGATCATGTGGAGAAGAGCTAACCTGAACACCTACCCAAGGCTGATAAACTTCCATAGATTCATGCTTATCTCTGCTTATCACGACAGAGAGCCTACCCTTGTTAACAGAGTGCTCAGTTCAAGGTCTTGATGCAATAGGCATGTTGAGGGAGAAGTAATCTACCTCCAGTATGTATAGCATCTCAATCTTAGGCTCTGAGTCCAGCTAAGGAGCTCTGTACAAAAACTGGCTTAGAGTCAGTTCATATCATTCCTTTGTGAAGGATAAGAACATAAAAATAGATTGCCTAAGATCACATATCTTATATGCAACAAAGCTAATATTTGAACCCCAGTCTTGGACACAGTGCAGAGTACTTTCCACCATACATCAGCCAGCAGGGTGCTTGAAGAGTTTCCACTCAAGGATCATTAACGAAGACTACTACTTTTCCATTGAAACTTGACCTCTAGAAATGTATTTCCTTTCTCATATGCACGTTTCTAAATTCTTTTGAAGTAATTTTTTATCCATTTTGTAGATAGGAACATTAAGGTACATAAAGTTTGAGTTATAGAGAACACCAGTTATAAAAATTAGAATTCAAAACAAAATTTTATATGGATTTCAGAGCAATTATTTTCTATATTTCTTTTTAAAATGTGATCTCTCTTGCCAACCAAACCTACGTGTTTATAATGCATGAACTCTTACGGGTCTATCTCTTTTTCTCAGTGTCTTAACAGGAATTTTATAGTACAGATACTTCAATAGCTTTAATTGTATCAAATTTCTGTCTCTATACCAAGAGTCTTAGTGTAGATGCAACCCATATTTTTTAAAATAACTTTTCCTTCTAAGTGTCTATGTGTAAGCCTTTGGGTTTAATTTCAGAAGCATCTCATAGGTTGTAAAGATATAACAATCTGTGAATAATATTTAAGTCGATAATAGATACAAAGCTGTATAAATTGTAAAGTTGAATGTCGTAATATGTTCAAAAAGATACTGAATTCTCTGAGGGAAGTCAGATCCAGCAACCTTGCAGCATCAATCATGATTTCATTGAAGACTTGACATAGCAATTAATGGTGTATCTGGCAAGTATAGGTGCCTCTAATCATGTCTTGGACCACATACCAAAATAATACCAGGCAAAGACTTTCAGTAAATTACTTTCATTTATTCTGCGCAACTGAATTGAAATTCTTCTCTCTGAGTACTCTGGACAAATTATTTCTGCCACACGTGTATTTTTGACTTGGACAAGAGAGTACATAGAAATAGTGGTGATCACTCAGGCAACACATTGACTGAATCACATGATGATCAGTGATGATGCCCAGGTCAGGAGTTACCCATTTACATCCTTTTTAGAAAAAGATTTCTGCCAGGGTTGGAAAGACCACCTTTGGATCTGTTAAATCAAATGGTCCTCAAGTGACTATAACATTTGTGGAAAAAAGAGTTAACTACATAGAAAACATTTTCCTCCACCTCATCCTAATATCCAATCATTCTGGAACCATACACATGACATCAACATTAAACTGTTTTTGTGTTTCTTCTCATTCCAAGTGATTTGTATAATATTAAAATTTTACAAGGTCTTGCATCATTTTAACTATAGCTATGCTGCCACGCTAGTTTTTGCATTAACACAATCATTTCTAGGCACTATATTAAATATGACTCATTTTAATACTGTATCAATAAGCCTGACCTCATAATAGATACTGCTGTCCTAGGTCTTTAACTGTTGAAAAGGGGTGTGAGGTCAACAGCATATTAATAGGAGTCAGCTATGCTCATGAATTGTTAATTATTTTTGTTGTTTAAATGTTTCTGAAATAAGAACATAAGATGAGATACTTTCACACACGCGCGCGCGCGCACACACACACACACACACACACACACATACACCACAGTGCCTGTATAGATTTAAGAGAGACAGAGGGAGAGAGAGAGAGGGAGAGAGACTAAGTTTCTGTGATTTGGGAAGTTTTATTCAAATCTGTATATTTACTAAAGTAAAATAAATATTTACTGAGGGTAAAACTCACTAAAGTGTATTTTTTAATTGAACTCAGAAAGATGCACTATATAATTTTTGGAAAATTGAGAGAAACTGAAATCAAAATAAAGCAGTTGTGTGCAGAAGAAAAGACTATACAAAGTTCAACCCAAAATGTATTGTGAAATGTAGTTCTTTGATTAATGAATATTCTTCTCTTACTTTAGAGTTCACATATCTCTTTCTGTGTGCGTAGTTCTTCCTCACAAATATTTAAATATAGCTTTGTGTGTAATCAGTGCATTACAAAGATAATATAGCTTTATGTCCTGCCCTCAAAATTATTTGGCTACGTTATAGGTAACTTTGAGAGCAACTTCCTCTCCGTCAGAAGAGAAAGAACACAACAGCCTAAGCCAAGTGCTCATAAATGTCAGATACACTTGTGCAAGCCGAGATTAGCATGTCTGTTAGGTCATGAGGGCATGGTCATTTCGCTTCAAAACTCCCCAAATTCACTTACCTTTTATTTGTCATCTGTTATGACATTTGAAGCTCAATTTGTGTGCTTTTCTTAGAATGTCTCATCTAATTGTTTCTGTAATTCAGAGTTGCAGTCTACATTTTACGATGAAAAAAGAAAGCATTTGCATTCGCTATCCATGTTCCCAAGCGCTTATTTCCAAATGATATTTTCATAAGTGGAGTTTGAAGGTTTTCTATAATGCAATTCCAAAGTGCCTCTCCCCAAAGGGATAGGTTCCTAAAGCAATGAATCAATATATATTAGATCTGAAAGGAGAAAAAAGAAGCCAAACTTCTTCCGCTGGTATCATGCAAGGACAAATGTCTACCTAACTAACCCAGCCACAATATATTTGCTTTTCTTTTCTTTCTTTTTTTTTTTCTCATCTTGACAGGGATTCGCAGATGTCTTTTTAACAACCATAAAACAGAAATACTCGATATGAAAACAAAAGAATATGTATATTGCCAGTAATAATTCGGGTAATCTACAACTTCCATTAGCACTGCTGTTTTTATCCGTTTCCACATGCAAACTTCTTTCTGCTTATAAATCAGGAGACTAAAGGGGAATAAATACATACGTATCATAGTGATCTAACACCCATCCCAAGCAAGGCTCATCCTGTGTCACTGCCTAAGTCATGCAAATTACACCAGAGCTGCCAGTTGACTAAGATTAATGACACTGCGCCAGCTTCTTTGTTTCTCTCTGCTGCCGTTTAGTGTGAAATACTATCCAAAAACATTATCTATCCTCGATTAATCCCACAAATTTGTTCACACGATGCACATTGTTTAGGGCAATTTACAACAGGAACATACTGAGCACAATTGCATTTAATTACTTGGGTTCTAATTACATTCATTAAAGGCTAATAAAATAAATGAAACAGCTTTAAAAGCTTCTGCAAAACACATGGGTCTTGTCTCCCTAGTGAAACATACAGTAGATGTTTGATGTGAAACACAGATTTGACCATATATGTGTGTTTATATATGTATATATATACATATTCCATATGTTATGTAAGGTTGATTTTAAATCATAAACAATAAAACATCGAGTGTTCTACAAATGCATTTACTGAATGAGTGGTTGAGAGATTTTAGGAACCTAGAACTACTTTTTATGTGGCAAATAAAGAGAAAAGCAAATCAGTTTTCAAAATCCATTTTGAATCTTAATTGTTTCCACCTTCATGGCCCAGATGCCCAACCCTCTTTCCCATGCCCATATCATAATGGCCACTGACCAACAGAACAGGGAGACATTCCACTCAAGCTGGGTTCTGGAGAATATTTCCATCGGGTTAATCCCAATACTCAGTCAGGCCTTTTGGCTTACTTTGGCCCAACACTGGAGGCAGCTTGTTTAAAGACCCGATAACCTATTGTATGGAAATTCACGCTTTAAGGCACATTGGGCAGTCCGTATAATTTACTCTGTGAGCGTTAAAAAAAAAAATGAACTTTGTGTAAATATCTGATTTTCCTCATATTTACATGCCTATTTTAATGCACTGTGTTTGGACCATTTGAGAGAGAATGTAAAATATCATTGTTGACAACTATGCCAGAGAGAAACAAATATTGGACATTCAAATAAGGGCTTCATTTCAAGCTTTTCCGGCACTTGACTTGAGCTCAGAAAAATCTATACTACCAAAGACAAATGTCTTATATGGCTTTGAAGTCCACACCTACTTTACCAAGTCCATGGGGATTTTACCTGGTAAAGGTACACTGTGCCTTGTAAAGCCCTCTTCAGTGCTCAGCACTGACAAATATAGTGACAACATATAAATCTAAATACATGGGATTGGCATATCTCATCACAAACAGTATTATTTTGCTTCTAGAGTATTATGTGAAATAAACCAAGAACTTTGGGGATGATTTTGATAGGCATCTGGATTTAGGATTTCAACTGGATTCAGACCTTTGCCAAAGAATGAAGATTTTTTTTTTTTTTAAATCTTACTAAACACATTGGAAATATCCTATTGCTGTCTTTTTTTTTTTTTTTTAAGATTTTATTTATTTGACAGAGAGAGACACAACGAGAGAGGGAACACAAGCAGGGGGAGTGGGAGAGGGAGAAGCAGGCTTCCCGACGAGCAGGGAGCCTGATGCGGGTCTCGATCCCAGGACCCCGGGACCATGACTTGAGCCGAAGGCAGACGCTTAACGACTGAGCCACCCAGGTGCCCCTGCTGTCTTCTTTTATATGAGTACTCTTTGACCCAGCAAGTCTACCTCTAGATCTCTACCTCGAGGAAATACTCTCACACATGCACAAAAACAGTTAGTAAGAATGGTTATTAAAGCATTGTTTATAATAGTGAAAGAAATGGAAACATCCTAAATGCTCATCAGTAAAGGAATGGTTAATAACTATAGGAATCCATATTCTGTAGTCCTATGTAGCAATTAAAAAGAACAAAGTAAATTCATATATACTATATGGAATGTTTTCAAAAAGCAAGCTGTGGGACGCCATATACTATACATGGCATACAAGATAGAAGAGTTTGTAGATGTGTGTGTGCGTGTGCATGCACCTGTGTGTGTAAGCACATAGAAAAGATCTGGAAGAATCCAAAAACCAATAGCAATGGTGACCTCTGAGGAGAGTGGACAAGGGGGTAGCAAGAGAGTCTCAGGGCAGGAAAGAGGACCTCTACTTGTTAGTCAATACACTACGCAATTGAATTTTTATAAGGATGTATTTATGTATTATATGTAACTTTTTGAAATTAATATACATACAAGCAGAATATTTAGAACTGTAATGTGCCATTAAATACTCCCTCCCCTGCCACATGCACACACAATAATTTCCCAAACATCTTCATCTGATAGTTCTTTGGAACATGATCTGGAAGAGGTTTTCTCAGAAAGTTATCACACGGAGTGGGACTGACGTTTTCTCTCTTTGACATCTGCTCTCTGCTTCTACCTTACTATTTTTATTTCCTCCTGTTATGTGTCATGGCCAGCAAATTGGGGGAGGTCTATTCTCGTAACACAGCCATAGGAGGCACTTACTGTCCTCACAGAATCTCGCTCACAGGAACGCTGACTTGTTTGCACCCCCTACCCTAGAGAATCCTAAGAGTTTCAGACTCGTGCCCGACATGGCTGAAGATTACCTCTCAGTAGTAATGCGATGACGCAGGCTTTGGTGCAAGGCAAGCACAAGCGTTTGCTTTGGGAAGAGTTTTAAAGGAATGATGTTCTGCTATCGTTCACTCGTTAACACAAATGCTGTAATAGGATTCTGACACTATTTTATAAAACTCAGAGTCATAATAGCATGGAAAAGGACTTGGCATGAAAAAAAGGTGGGTAAACGAAAAGCAGAGCAGGTATTAAGCCTTGGATCATATCTTCTGATGCAAGCCTACTTTTCTCTTTGCCACTTCTCAAACACCCCAAGATCTCCAGAGCTTGAGGGATTCAAGACGTCCAAGAGTGGAGACTCACCATTTCATCACATTATCTCTGATAATGCCTAGAGAGTGCAGTCCAAATCTTTAGGCCTTGCACTCAAGGCTCATCATCTATGGGGTTTTACATCTCACGACATGGTTTCCTACACCTTAGGCACTGCTCAGACGTGGTGATGTCTTTTTGATAGTCTCTCTTCCTAGAATCTCTTCGTCGTTCTCTACTGCTCTCTACCTGTTAGGATCCCTCAAAGTCTATCTAAAATGCCATTTCTTCTGGTGATTTCCCCGGGTATCCCACGAGGTACCTTTCCTGCTGAAAGTCATCCTAGCGATCACTGTATCTCCATTACAGTTTATTTGCTACATGTGCTCTTGTATTATGGATCTCCGTGACTGTCTCAGAACCCCCTCATAACATGTAAGCTCCTTCAAGTTTGGGACTGATACCAATGTGCCCATGAAACCAAGTAGAGTGCTTATCACATGGCAAGGAGGGATTAGAAAAAAAAAAAAAAAAAAAACCTAAAAATTAAACATGAAAAGAGTGCCTCAGTTGTTTAAATAATTATTCAACAATGTGTACCGATATGAAGCTGTCAGTAGAGGGAGCACTTCCAATGTCTAACAGGGTACCTGGCATATAGTAGGTGCTCAATAAATATTTGCTGAATGCATATGAATAAGAATGAAGAAACAAACAGAGGAACAAATAAGTGAAGGGTTTTTTTTCTTCGTCTTTCCACCATTTATCTCCCCCAGGAGGGAAAATGTTTATTATAGTGTCTCATGAATGTCAAAAATCCCTTCATGGCATTTCATCAAAAACAGCAGTCTTCAGTATTATAATCTGAAACTATAATAACGGCTCTATACAAAGTCTGTAATTCAACATCTAGTTTCCATTAAGAGTTTTAGGACTGACTCTAACATGCTTATAGTTTAAATCTGTTCTATTTCACAATAAAAGCTGTAGAATAATTACAAATAGGTTTAACAAGTCTGGATTAGTAAATCAATATCTTTAGAATTCTGTCTTTATACATACTTGCAGAGATTTAAGATAGGGTGTTTTTTAATGACATGAACATCCTGAGAAGTGATAGGCAGAAGAAATGCCTTTAAGGAGAACAGGAGGCTCAGTGATTCTTTTGTCAGTAGGAAATTCCTCTTGTACTTCAACCCTTCTGGGCAAGAGACCATGGCTTCTTCTGGATGGCCAAGTGACAGCATTCCTTGTATATACTCAGACGGGTTGCATTCCTTTATATGACTTACAAGAGCTTCTCCTTCCTTTTACTAACAAAGATGCACAGTGCAGCAGGAAAAGACCCACACAAACAATATCAGTGCATTATAATGGGATTCAGTGATTTCTTTCCTTTTCTCCTTTCTTTTTTTTTTTTTTTAACCACCTCCAGGAAACTAAGAAGAGCTGTTCTACGTAAGCACCAGAGAAATATATAACTACAAACTGAAAGCTCATGACCTCAATCCTCAGCCACCCCTTGCCCCTCATTACTGCAACAGTTGGTGTAGGGAAGGATTAAAGAGGGCTAGAAATCATTGGGTGAGCATACAAGGGCTCAGAAATTTGACCTTCATTACTTAAAGCACACAGTCTCCACTAAAAGCTGGTATATGAGGAGAATTAAAAACAGAACCAAGAAAGGTCAGGTGGAGTGCAGATGCACAAACAAAGATGAGGTTGAAATGGCAAAAAATAAGATAAAATAAAATAAAAAATCCTCCAAAATATTCATCTTTTCTTCTACCAGGCATAAGTTGACATCACAAGGAGACACTTTGGCTTTTGCCACTAACCAAAAATGCGAAAGAGCCTCCGTGCCAAAAGCAAGAGCTTAAGACTTACAATCACCAGAACAAGGGAAGACTTGAGCATGCAGCTCCCAATGCAGGAGGCTTTCTTAGGGCACTTTCTAATGAAGTGAAATCAGATTGTGCCTCCCCTCTATCTGATAGCTTTTATTATCTGTATCTACGAATTACCCAAGTTTAATGGGAAATACAAGAAGAGATTACAAAGGCACTGACTAGTAAAATATTTTTACAATTGTGAAATATTCTTCCCCGGGAAGGCAGAGTAAGGGGCAAGGGGCTAACATCGTAAAGCATATGACCATGGCAACAGCCGCAATGGGGGCATGAACTCAAAAGCGTTTCAAAAAACATACACTAAGAAGTGAATGATTCCCATCTGTCAGCAACAATGGGACCACATTATTCATTGTCCTGACAGTCCTGTACCCCATGGGTGCTGAGAATAGGCCTCCCCCTTCAGAGATCTCTTATTGTAGGTGAGGAAACAGAGGCATTTAATTGAACTAAGCCTATGTGACTTGCCCCAAAGAAGTAAGCAGCCTGAGCTCAGTAAGTGTTTGCTGACTTTGGGACAGAAAATCCAATAGCCAGCTATTTTCTTTTTTAAGAAAAATAATGACTCTAAAGATATTTTATATTTCCATAATGGTTTGCACTTTCCAAAACAATTTCATAAATCTTCAATGAAGCAAATAAATGAGTTAAATACTATCATCAAAAGATGGTAAGATGTGTGTGTGGAGATCCTAATCTTTGAGGTTTTTTTCATTTACACAAACAGTGAATCCTCTGGGACAAGTGCTATCCAATAGAAATGTAATCTAATGCACTCACATAATTTAAAAATTTCCAGTAAGCATAGTAGAAAGAGTAAAATAAAAAGAACAGGTGAAACTTATTTTAATAATATATTTGATTTAACCCAATATATCAAAAGTGTTTAAAAATGCAACTAACATAAAAAATTGTTTTTATATTTTACATTTTTTATACTTTATTTGAAATATAGTATGTAATTTATACTTATAGCCCATCTCAGTTAGAACTAGTCACCTTTTGGGGCACCTGGGTGGCTCAGTCAATTAAGCATCTGCCTTTGGCTCAGGTCATGATCTTAGGGTCCTGGGATCAAGCCCCGCATCAGGCTCCCCGCTCAGCGGAGAGTCTGCTTCTCCGTCTCCCTCTACCCCTTCCTCCGCTCATGCTCTTGCTTGCTCTGTCTCTCTCAAATGTATAAATAAAATATCTTTTAAAATAAAAGAACTAGTCACTTTTCATGTGCTCAATAGCCATGTGCAGTTAATGGAAACTGTTTTTAATAACCTAGCCCTGAAGTTCCTTCTTTCCCCTAATTTAGATGTTATGCTGCCCTAGTTTCTCCACTAGCTAATGTAGATTTCAGGAATATAAAAAATTGGTTGACTTGATTTAGTGTCATAATTACCAAGGGCATCTGAAAATCCACTTGGGAGATATTCACATATTCTCTCAAGTCCTAAGAATGAATATGTGTGTGTGTTTGTGACAATATTATTGCATACGTGTATGACATGTATCAACAAGCCTTAGTAATGTCCCTATGCTATGTAGAGCATGTCACAAGTACCAGATCAAGATTAAATTATCATTTTGGACAAAATATTTATTAAGTCCCTGCAATGCATAAGACAGCCTTGTTTCCTTCACCAGCAAACCTCAGGGTGATTCTAAACTTTTTGACAGCCTGAAGTGTGGTGGATGAAGGATTAAACAAGGACAATCTGGCTTCAAGTCTGGTCTCTTTATAGGCACTATGATTTTGTGCAAGTCATTTCCCCACCCTGATCTTCCGTTTACTCTTTGGTGAAATGACTGGGTGACCTTTACGCTCCTTTCCAGTTCTGACAGGCAATGGCTTGGTAATAAAAGTTTACTTCCTTTTCGCCTCAAGGACCACATTCCTTACACTTCAGCAGTTGTCTATATGTTGTGATTTATAGAGTACTAGTATGATCACCAGATTTAGGGAAAAAAATACAAAACATCCAAGTAAAGTTTAGCTCAATTAGAACTTCAAGAAAACAATGAATAATAAAGTATAAGCATATCCCATGCAATATTTAGCATGTACTGGTACTAATAATTATTTGTTGTTTACCTGAAATTCCGATCTAACTGGTGCCCCGCCTTGTATCTGGCAACCCTAGGGACGAAGAAAGTCTCGTGGCCCTTTCCCCTCCCCAAGGGCTTGAAGTTCTCATGCTGTAGCTCAGCAGAATGAAATAAGCACAAGCTTTTGTCAGATACCATGAGTTGGAACCCTGGTTTGGCACATTTTCACTGTGTGTGACTCAGTTTCCTCATCTGTGATCTTAAAAATGGACCTATAAGGTAAGTATTTATCCCTGTTCTATAAATGAGGAAACAGAAGATCAGAGAAGTTGGACTAGTCCCTTTACATTCATATTTTAATCATTGATCAATCTCTAGGAGAGGGCAATCATTACATGAAATACTGTATGTGCCAGGTACCGATTAAGCACTCAACAAATGCCATATATTTGTGGCATCATTAAGACTAGAAGAGTTGTTGATAGGGTGGTGGGCAGGGGCAATTTTGACTTAGAGGATTCTTTTGGAAGGGCAGACATGAATGAGACACTGTAACAGCGTCTTGAGCAGCTGAGGAAGGAGTGATGAATAGGAAGGTGGGAAAAAAGGCATAGAATCCAGACGGGAGGGTACACAACTATTAGCTCTCCGTGTGTTATCTACCTCACTAAGCACTGTGCATCACACTACAGTTCCAGAGTTTCTGTTCTGCATGGTTTCCACAACTGCTTCCCAGTACTCTTAATACTGAGTAAAGCAATCTGAATCAAGGTTTTCCTTCATTAGGGAAAGCACAGATACCATACCCAAGACAAATTCCTTTTCCCATCCCCCCAACATTTCTATAAACCATGCACAAAATGCAATTGCAATATACAAGGATAGCCTCGTTGGGAAAAAATAAGCTTCCCTGAGGTAACAAGCCTGGGGGTTTGAGTGGCAGGGGGAAAGGGCCAATCTTTGCCTTTACAGAATTATGAGCTAAATTGAAAGCATCCCTTCTGGGGTTCCTTTTAATGCCATTAGCAGAGCTCCTTCTTTCTCCCACCAATGGCTGCCACTAATATGGCATGTTACTCCCAAAAGCTTGGAGACCAGAAAGCTCTTCCCAATTTTTCTATCACCCTGGGAAAGCTCTATCCCCTCCAACTGAGACTGATTAAAAAGTAAGAAATCTTTTCCTCATGATTTCCATCCTAAATTCTCAATTCCAATGATGTTGGCATGCCTTCAGGTGTTCCTCCAACTTTTGCTATTCTTTTCCTTTTCTCCTACACATCAGTCTCTGCTCCTTTCTTTAATACTCTGAGTTCCGTCTCCTTCCATAACACCTTCCCCGGCCAGCCCACACCAGAGTCCTCTCTCTCTTATCTGAGCTCTTCTGGTTGGTTTGATTCATTTGGCATTTATACGGCCTTGTGTAGTACGTGCATGTGTGTGCATGTGCACAAATATGAGTGTCTATCCAATTAGAATGTCAACATTTTCAAGGCAGAAACAAAGTCTTATAGTTCTCTATCTCCTCATATTTAGTGAAATAGTACCTTTTAGATGTTCAATAAACATTTTTGAGAGGATAATAATAAAATCATCAGATCTCCTTCTAATAATCCATGATTTTGTCTCATTTAGGCTGACCTAACCTGTTGAAACTAGTGAAAGTTGTCATATTTTTATAGCTTGGTCTATGGAGCATATTCAGACTTCAGTGGGTGGTGGACAAAAGGCAAGAGTAAGTTGATACTGAAAATGGGTAGTTGACCCAACAGTAGAGCGGGCCACTGAGGGAAGTACCAGCAGTGCAAATTAGCATCTGCATCCATAGGGTTCATCGGTGGTGGTCGGTGAGGGCAGTAGCTGGAGTGTCCAGACTTTTGTGATTCTCAAACTCGGTGGGTGATAGTGCCATGTTTTTGGGTTTCAATCTATTTATTTAATTTTTTTATTTATTTTTTTAAAGAATTGATTTATTTATTTGACAGAGAGAGACACAGCCTGAGAGGGAACACAAGCAGGGGGAGTGGGAAAGGGAGAAGCAGGCTTCCCGCGGAGCAAGGAGCCCGATGTGGGACTCGATCCCAGGACCCTGGGATCATGACCTGAGCCGAAGGCAGACGCTTAACGCCTGAGCCACCCAGGCGCCCAGGGTTTCAATCTATATAAATATCAGGACCTGTCTAGGAGCTAGAGATACCATAGACGAGGTCTAGTCCCTGGGAAAGGTGGCTGGCAGAGGTAAGCAAGGTATCTCTGTCAGTGGTCTGGGATCTAAGGCAGAAAGCCAATGCCTAGCAGATCTTGAAATGCTTATCTGAACACCCAAGAAGATATCTGTTTATACTCACTAAATATACACAGGAAGATGAGGGGAAGCCTTCATTTTAGGGGATATATGAGTACCAGAACTAATCTTACAACAGCAGGTCTTAGATATCTTACAGAAGCAGGACTAATTCTAGATCACACTTCCTGATGAGGCATAATCCTTTAATGTTTCTTCCAGTTCTTAAGATTTAAGCCCAAGGATTGAGGAGGACTGAGCTTAAAGATGGAAGTCCTCAGTTCATACACATATATAGGCCTAACAGGACTGGCTAAGGTAAAGGCTGGTAATTTATCTACTGAGTAATGGTTAGATAGCTTCATGTCATATATGCCCTGAGGTTTCTCAATAATGGCTAAATACCTTTTTTCAAAAAAAAATTCAAGCTAATTATTGTTTAATATTAATTAAGAAACACATACACACATTAAAAAGAGAACACACTTCTCCAACTTGCAGTTTGAAAAGCAGGCCTGGATGTTCTTCATGAGTTCATAGAGTTCATAGACAATATTACTTCTTCTCCATGGCATAATGCTCTAATGTAGTCTGCTTTAGAAATATGGTGCAGGTCTTAAGTAGAGCTCACAAAACCTGCCACACTCTTCAGTAATTGACTGTGGATTATCAAGGATGGTAGATGGGGGGAGAGGGAAACGGGAAAATACTGGTCAAAGGGGACAGTGTTTCAGTTACGCAAGATGAATACATTGTGGAGATCTGATGTAGAGGGTTGTTACTACAGTTAACAATACTATATTGTATACTAGAAATTTGCTAAGGTGGTAGATCTTAAGTGTTCTCACTACAATTCCTATGTGTCAATTATACCTCAAAACAGCTCAAAAAAAGTATGTAGATGAAATGATAAAGGTCTGGAAAATGACCAGAGACAGAAACCTAGAAGCCCCTACATATAAGGATGGGGGAGAGGAATGACAGTTAATAAAGTACACTGAGAAGAAAGGGTCAGGCCAAAAAAAGTAGAAGAGCCAGGGGAAAAGGCCATCATGAAAGCCCAAGAAAGAAGGAGCTTCCAAAAGTCTGCTCTAGTCAGTGGTGGCAAATGTGGAGAGGCCTAGATGTTTCCTACTTGGCTCTAACACCTCCTTTCTAAGCAGATTCACACAATGTTCTAACTCTGGCTTAGTCACCAGTTTCAGCAAAGGCTGGAAAAGGATTAAACACAGTTTGAGCTGGAAATCTGCAGGAGGGCAGAGCAAGGTCTTTTCTTCCATGTGCATTGTAGAGCACCATGCTGAAAGGGCAATTGGGGGATGCGTAGGGTTGCTACCTTACAGATTCAAAAATGAGTCAATGATTGTCTTTTTTTTTTTTTAAAGATTTTTTATTTATTTATCTGAGAGAGAGAATGGGAGACAGAGAGCATGAGAGGGAGGCGGGCCAGAGGGAGAAGCAGACTCCCCGCCGAGCAGGGAGCCCGATGCGGGACTCGATCCCGGGACTCCAGGATCATGACCTGAGCCGAAGGCAGTCGCTTAACCGACTGAGCCACCCAGGCGCCCCAATGATTGTCTTAATAGGACATGAAGTACAGAAGTCAAACGAAGACAATGGAAATAGAAGTAAAAACAAGAGATTCCTGGGTATCATCTGAAGGCATTTAAACAGATTCTGTTTAAGATTCTTAGGATTTGCACATAAATCTGGTGTTGGCAAATAATTGCCTATTCTTCTGCCAAAGTTATACTTTGGGGGTTCTTAAAAATTCTCCAAACATATGGTGACACAACCTTTAGAGCTTAGATTTAATTTTTCACCTGTATGTTAGAAAAATGTATTAGTTTCAAGTAATACATTATTTTTCTAAATATTCATTTTAAATATTAAGACTCATAATATTACATGTCTCATGAAAGCATTACAAACCTCAACATTCTTTCACTGTTGTTCTAATAGATTGTTGTAAAAATATCTTACACTTGTAAGAAAACTGAAAACTTGGGGGAGGTGCAAAGATACAAAAATGCACAGCAAAATATAGCACAAAAAGCAAAGAGCTCCTTTTTTCTGTGTATTCGATATATCATGAGCCTCACCTGTCCATGCGTGCTATGTGTTAGCATAGAACTTTCCAACATTTTGAATTCTATTAATCTAAAATATAAAGCCCTATACCTGTGATATATTACTAATGCTAATAGATAAGATCACCCAATTATAAACTTCAGTTTACTCTTATTAATGTAGCAAATGAAGTCATGGAAGTGAATGAGATCTCATTTTGGATAAGGTTCCATTTCTTGTTAAATGTTGTTATTTCAGAGTTGGGCATATATCATCATTGATATAACAATAACAGATGTCTTATTTGTGGATTCCTCTCCTATCCGCCTCACAGCAATGATTTTACTACTTGTGAAGGATTACAAAAAATTACTGGAAGACTTACAAGAGGTCTCTGCAGTATTTATCTAGAAGCCAAGTATAATATTGTTTTTCCAAACCCATCAACCAACACAACTTAATCCTGACTCAAAAGAGCTGCATTATTCTTTCCTTAGTCAGCCTGCGTGATTACAGCTTCTGTACCCTTTTTGTCAATAAAAGTTGGATGAGTCGCAGTAACACATGTTAGGTGGGGGTATGAACATCCCATCCTCCTACTCTCCTGAAAACATCAATGGTTATGTTTTTCGGGAGATACTAACATCAGGTTTTGTAGTGTGTACTTAATGAGCCAGTTTATACCCCCCCCCCCCTGCACTGGGGTGGTCCTTTTTATTTCGGCAGTCCTCAAAGGGTTTGGAACTTGCTGGATTTCAGGTTTAGTTGAAGTTTGTGTTGTTGTTTCTTATGAATTGCCTGGGAATAAAGGCAAGAGAATTTTGGGATTTTCAGGACATTCAAAGCCCTTACCCTGTTAATTGTCTACTGAAAAGAAACCTGGGGGGATGAGATGCCATAATCTTGGGTACAGTCACCAGGGCTGTGTCCTCAAATACCATCAACAGGTGGCTTGACAGCCTGTGCTGTAGATGATAGGAATGTCAGAGTTCAAATGTGTGATCAGGTGCTGGAAAAGACTTGGGGGGATTTCTTAATATTTCTGGAATTTTTCACAAGACCTCATTTAACATTCCCAGTGACATAGTAGGGCTATAGTTAACCATTGTCTTCTCACAGGGTGGATAAAGTCAAGGTGATTTTTATTTTATCTAACAAGCTGAGCAATAGGCACCTGTAGCACATCTGATTTTACAGTGCTTTTTAACAGCATATCAGAGTCCAGTTAGGGAAACACACTTTAGATCATTTACAGGGAAATGGAAATGTGGTGATGCAAGAGCTAGGAGGATCCAGACAGGGGATAATGAAGCAACCCAGAAATTTGCAACGGCAGGAAGCCTCTGCCAACTCTAAGGATCAAGGGAAGGAGGTGTTATTCCTAGAGCTCAAAAGCCAGAGCTGTCTAGTGGGGGCTAGAATCCCAGCTGAGAATTGCCTGGTGGGAACAGGGACCATGGAGGGAGAGACAATCCCACAGGAGCTTGAGCCACAGAAGGAAGAGAGCCAGTGCCAGAAATGGAAACTCAAGGCAAAGAACTAGGAGGAGAACTGGGTGGCTTCTCTCCCATTGCCCACCAGCCCTCCACCTGTGCCTACCATTGTCAAAACTATGCAGAAGCCATTTGGGAAGAGAAGTTGAGAAATGTAGGTCGCTGCAACACACATCAGAGAGGGGCAGAGCAGAGAATGGATTTGAGAGGAAACAAACGAATGGCTGGCAAAAATAGCATCTGCTACTCAAAGAAAGTTATGTCAAAAACCAAAAAAAAAAAAAAATTCAGATTCTCTCAGTATTACATACAGTCTCTATCTTCAAAGAATTCTCTATAGCATTTCATTGGAAAAGTGAGATAATAGGCATTAGATAATTAAACAATGCAAATATAGGAATACTGTCTGCTTTGCCGGAATGACCCTAGTTAGAACATGATTTAGCTCACATGTAATTGGTCAACAGGGGAATATAATTGATAAGCAGGAGGATGCTCGCATAACGTGGAAGTCACCTCGTTTCAGTACGTACATTTTGGTCGACAAGGGGAACCAAAACATAGCAAAAGGAGAGTTGTAAGTTTCTGCAAGAAAGGAAACATTTTCCAGCATGGCTATTGCATTGGTCACAGCAACCCTTTCTAAGGCTGCAGTATATAATTTTAGAAAATTAAAAACGAGGGCTTGCAGTCTAGGCTCCCTCCCCAAAGAGGTGCTCCCCCAGCCTGAGGAAACTCTTAGCTTGTTGCAGGTTGCCATGTCTCAGTGCCCACCTTAGCAGCCACCCCATTGGCTCAGACTCCATTTCCATCTATGCTCATTATCTTAGCAACTCCTCCCTAATTAATCAGAATATTATCAGCATCTCCACTCTGTTATTACTGTTTGTTATTGATATCTACTATGGCCATACCCAGCCACACTAAGGAAGACTGCATGCCAGGGAGATCCAACTTAGCTCAGATACCAAATATGGTTTTTATTATGCTCTGATTACAAATTGCATGAGGTTTTGAGCGGTCTGCCCAGTGAGCCCTTTTTATTGTGTGCATTTGTTTTGTTTTTATGGAAGATTGAATTTTTCTAGGAAAGCATATATCATGTTATAGTACAAGCACTTATAGTAAAAATATCATTTGGTTTGGTTACAAAGCACTATAGTATGGAGAAAAGATCAATATGGATCATTCATTCATTCATTCATGCAGCACTTATTAAACATCCTTTCCTTGGCAAATTCAAATAGGAGTCAGGCATAGAAAGAGCCTTCTCTCCAAAGAGTTTACAACCAGACCTGTTAGCAGATCATTAAAATACAAAGCAATAAATGTTGTAATAGGAGTATTATTGGCATGATAAGAAAGTCTAGAACAGGGTAAGAGCAATTTTGCCAGCGTCAGGAAAGACTTCAAGAGGAGATGATATTTGCATGGTCTTAAACAGTTATCAGTTTGGCAAGAGGTGAAGGAGAAAAGAAGCATCCTAGGCTATAGGAAAACATGTGCAATGGCATAAATTAATACAATTAGTTAATATATGAGTTTGATATGAGTGTCTAGGAATGGAGCCAGAGATGAGAATCCATGCAGAAAATGCCAAGAACTGTAACAGGAGAAGTTGATGCTTAATTGCCAAAAGCCTTATAGATCCAGCTATAGGAGTTTAGCACTCATCCTATGAACAAGTGGACTCCAGCTGAGGTCTTTAAGGAGAGAAATAACTTGATGAGAATTGTTTTCAGGAAGATCATTCTGGTGTCTAGGTGAAGAATGGACTCGAGGGGAGGAAGACAGATGCAGGGGAGATCAGATAGGAGCTTTATGAATACTCCAAACAAAAATGATGAGGGTCTAAGCCAGTGGCCATGAGGATGATAAAAAGGGACTTTAGCCAGAGGACACTTCTGAGGGAGAATTGACAGGTCTGATGATCAATTGGACGTGGAAAATAAGGGACATAAGTCAAGGATGACTTTAAAAGTCCTAACTGAGGCAACAGGGTATATTGAAATGCCATTAGCTGAGGTACAGAACTCCATAAGGAAATGCAGATTTGAGGATGAAGGTAAGGGGTTTAGCACTTCTATTTTCAAACTGTCCAGATTATTTCAGAAGTGGATATGGGGCCTTAATTTCCATGAGAGAGCTGTACGAATTGGCAAAAATCCATTGTTGAAAGATATTTAGCCATCTTTCTTATGGTTTGCATGCTATAGCCAGATCATAGGTGACCTAATTTCCTGATCTGTTAAATGGGTTTTACTTACCAGTGTTTGTAAAGAGATCAAGTTAAAATCTATATTCTCAACATTTAAAAATATTATGAAAAGCAGCAATATTTCCAATCCAAAAAGCATCTGTACAGCTTGGCAAGCACACAATATGTAAATTGGGAAAGAAACACTGGATTTCCGGGCAGGAGCGCTGCACAGTATAACTGAGGACAGATGCAGTTTCATGGAAGTGCTTGCAGTGTACATAAAGAAGGCATTGCACAGCCCTGAATTAATAGGAATATATATTCTAATTAATTGACAGCAAGAGCTGTTGATAGAATGAAAACCTAGATCTCTAGCTCCCTAAGCAAGCACCCTGACACAGCCAAATAAATTGCTGAGACTCTGTCTTTATATAATATATGATGCAGTCTTGCAATAATCATCCCATGTTTTCCCATCCTCCATCTATTATTTTGGATTTGGGGTTCTTTTTTTATGCCCAAATTTAACATGCACAGAAGAGAAAGTCTAGAGATGGAAATTAGAACAAAGAACAACAGAAAAATTTAGGAAGAGCACTTTAATTCAGACAAAATGGCCACGATGTTGCACATTTAAGAAGTCTGTGATTTTTGTAAAAATGAAAATTGTACCACTGACGCTCCTTCACTGTGGTGCTTTTTGCAGCAGAAGTGAAAGTTATACTGGGCCATCGGCATTTTCTTGTCATGTGCTTGTGACCAAAAGCACATTGTCATGTAAGTGATCAGTATCAGAAATACATAATTTTCTTTGTACTTAGTTAACGCACCACTTGCCTTTTAGTAGTATCTTCTAAAAAAAAAAAAAAAACTATATGAACCTCTTCAGACACGCTATGAAGACACACCATCTTCATACATGTCAAATCCCTAGGAGATGATTAAGGCCAAAAAGGCAAAGGGCGAGGGTTTTAGGAGCTCTGGTCCGATGCTTTCATTTATAACATCGCCTTATGAAGTAAAGGCTTCCTTCAGGCTTTTTGCTTAAAATGCTGCTAAAAATGATGCTGGTGTGTTTATATGGTGCTGATCTTTGCAACACAGAAATACTTTAAACCAGACGATTCATACAAACCCTTTATTTTAATATGCAATTGATTAGCTAACATTGCACATAAAGAGAGAATAATTGTAAATTGCCAACTAGTCTATACATACTCCCCTTAGGAGTGCCAAAATTGCAAGCCATAATACCACAATCGTGATGGAAACTTGAATAAACTTCTGTAAATTAAAATTTATTTCCTAATGATGTCTCCACCGAACCAATATTATCATTACCATTTATTGAGCAATAACTTGGTTCCAGGCTTGGAGTTAGGGGAGAAAGACATAAAGATAAATAAGACTCAAACTCTACTCTCTGAAATTAGTGGAGGAAAAGTTAAAAACATTAATAGCCATCTATAACAAAAGTGATCACTGGTGCTATATACACAGGGCACAGACGTGCATGATTGTGTGTGTGTGTGTGTGTGTAGGTACAGTGAGAACACAGGGGAGAACACAATTTTAATGGGAGAATAGTGTCAATTAAAGAACATGGCACTGTAGTGAATGATAAATTGTAGCCCCAGAAATACGGTGTTTTGAGAGTCAAAGCACTTCTTAAGGACCTGCTTCCAATTTTTAGCTCACTGCCTAACAAAAGAGACCAGATTCCTCAGGATCCAAGACAGGCATTCCCTGCTGGGATGTATCTATTCATCCATTAACTTTATCCAGTTGTAGGTTTCCTAAAATTGCAGAAAGGATCATTGTTTGGTAGAGAACTCTGCACAAAACAGAAAAGCTTTGGGAGCCTGGGCCGGAGGAAGAAACAGCTAGGGAATATTCTGCATGTTCCTCTAATGTTTTGCAAAATTTTTGTACTGTGGTGCACATAGAAATGAATTCTGAATGTGAGTCAAACAGTAGGAGGGCACTGTCAACAACTGGATCTGTCAGAAAGCAGTTCCCTTACAAAAAAACACTACAAGGAAAATTGTGAATTTCCTGCTCAGTATTCACTGTAATTCGGCAATACTTTCCTTTAAAAATGTAAAACAGCAAGAAAAGGTACACGAAGTGCATTTTTATTTGTTTATGACTTGAGAGTTTCTGATGTGTAAAATGGCTAAAAGGCCCAAAGGCAAAGGAATCTTCGTCTCAAAGGGAAAATGCTGTGGAAGAAAATAAAGGTTGGGTTAGGTATTCAACAAGATTCAGAGTCACTCTCAGGGGAGATGTCCTTCATTTGGGGAGACTCTTAAACTCATTCAGGCCACCAGGGTTCCATTTAGTGAATTACAACTGCCTTGTGCTAACTGGTACCCTGGTGGCCTGAAAGAATCAATGCTACCAAAGAGACAAACTTACCTACAGGGAGCAAATTAGGTGCTAGCGGAATGTCTGATTATTTTGCCATTTATATTTATAGAGTCAGTGAGTCAACAAGTATTTATTGACCCCCTAGAGGTAGCGTTGCTCACTAATAAATGTGTGGGTACCTATTAGTGGTTAGACACAGTCTCCTGCCCTCAAGGAGATTTACAGTCCAATAGAGGTGATAACTATCCTTTAAAATGGATACTTATTAATAAAAACAATAAAAAGGAAATTAGGAAGTTTGGGCTGGGAATTTTCTTGCTGGGTTGGAAAAATGGGATACTAATAAATCAGGACAAACCTGAAAGATGGACTTGGAACGGGGTTTTTTGGTTGGTTGGTTGGTTTGGACTGGTTTATTTGGGGGGCTTTGTCTTTGTTTGTTTTGTTTTGTTTTTTTATTTATTTTATTTTTTTATTTTTTTATTTTTTTTATTCTTATGTTAATCCCCATACATTACATCATTAGTTTTAGATGAAGTGTTCCATGATTCATTGTTTGTGCATAACACCCAGTGCTCCATGCAGAATGTGCCCTCCTCAATACCCACCACCAGGCTAACCCATCCTCCTACCCCCCTCCCCTCTAGAACCCTGTTTGTTTTTCAGAGTCCATCATCTCTCATGGTTCGTCTACCCCTCCGATTTATTTGAAACCTTCAGGGAAGCCTTGGTTAAGAATTTTTTGAGATTGAACAAGGGAGAAACATAATATTAGAACAAAATGGATGCTGTCTTGGTTGACCAGCTAAAAGATATAACATGGCTTGAGCATAAGAGAGATAATAGACCTTGTGGGGAAAACTGGCTAAGAGGGAAGGGTTGGTTTTTTGTTTTTTTTTTTTTAAGTTAACATCTAACCAAGAAGTCATTGGAAGTCATTATTAACAGAAACACAAGATCTAAGGAATGAGCAGTACTTTTTAGCCATGTGCAATAGGATTCTGAGTAAGGGGGGCTTGGGGACCAAGAAGTCAACAATAAAGAGCCAATCATTTTGTATCCTGGTTTGTGGAGAGGCTGTCTGGTGGGGCTAGAGAAGAACAGACAATGAGAAACAAAGTTACCTCTGGCGGGGGATCTTTTGAAGGGGCATTTAAAGGAGCTAGGGTACCTAATGAGCCCAGTTTGAGTCCTATTGAGTCTGATAATGACAAAAGGAAATCTAGTGAGAGTTATACTAAGGGTCATTTACCAAATAGTACTAAACCCTCCCTGAAACCCTTCTTGCCACAGGGTGGCCTTCCATGTTAAGCAGGGCCCCTTACTATCTTCAACACCTATCTTATCCATAATGCAGTCCCTCTCTGGACCCCATGGCTCTGCAAAGTGGTATCAGGGAAACCAGGCCATCTGCGTCCTAGTTCTGCTACCTCTGATCTTGAGTTAGGCTTAAACCTCTTTGACATCCATTTCCTTAACTATAAAATAGAGTCAAATAATAAATCTTATCTCTTGGGGATGTTTGGAAATTAAACAAGATAATATATATCAGGTATCTGGTATATAGTATGTACTCACTAAATGTTAGCTCTAATAGCTCTAATATACCTTTTTAAATTATAAATATACATACAAATGTATCTTGAATATGCCATCAATTTATAACTGTTCATTTCTTTCTACTTTCTACAAATACTTTTTTTCTAAATCTTTGTCCCTCTTTAGAACCTATAATAAATGCCCTATTTTTAAGAATCCACGCCCCACTCCGATTAACTCCTTAACAACTATATCCAAAATTATTCCTGCACCTTTTAAAACTACATCAATTTTCAGTCATTTCAATTCAGTGCAATTCCATTTTAAAGGACAAGAGATTTGAAACCAGAAGATGTAGGTCATAAGCTTTAGCCAAACAATGTAGACAAGTTTCTGCACCTCCACGAATCTAAATTTTCTCTTTTTGTAATCGAAATAACAGCAACAGACGTATACACATCGCCAGTCTTGCAGGATTATTATTAAAACAACTCAGATAACACGTGTAAAGCTCCAAAGAGTTGCGGCAATCCGAAAATTATTGTTAGAAACCACTCTTAGTGGTCTTATGCTTATCACTGACTAGAGGATGAACTTTGAGAGTAGACACCATTGCATCTAGTACAGAGCATTCATATCACCAGCACTCCAGAAATGTTTTCTGTGTGTTTGCACAGAGATGGTTGGCAGACACAGAAAGAAGACAGAGCCCGATCAACAGAGCTGAAGTGGATCCCATTGAATGATTCTTTAAAGTAGGGAGCTGGAAAGACTAACTCGCAAGTGGTACCCACTCTCTCCCACATGTTGTGCTATTTTTTTATGACAACAATGGCATTTGGAGTTCTTGACCAAAAGAACTGTGATTTCTTGGTTCGAACTTGTGACCTCATCCCCAGTTCTAAAACAAGAGTTGCCAGTTCATGCATGGTTTCTCACGGTCCTTAATTCTGGCCACCTCACACAGAGGCTCTTGAGCTGTATGGCAGACCGATAATGTCCAGAGCATGGAATTTCTAAATTAGTACATCATGTTATGCAGAGCTCTTGGAAGGCTTAAACTAGCCTCTTGGTTATTAGTGGTGCAAACGGAGCTCTCGAATGAAATTCACAGAAGTATAAACTGAAACCCAAAAGCAACGTTTAAGCGGTTTCTGAGGTCCTAGGAATGACAAACTTCTCCCCAAAATTGGCCTGTTATCTCAAAAGCCTCCGATTCTGGTCCAGTGTTTGTGTGCTCTAAAACTACTCCATGTTCCCCTTCCAGTCCCATCTCATCCAGCTTGGGATGTCTTCCTTTTTTTTTTTTTTTTTTTAAGATTTTATTCATTTATTTGAGAGAGAGAGCATGAGAGAGAGAAAGCACGAGAAAGGGAGGGTCAGAGGGAGAAGCAGACTCTCCTCTGAGCAGGGAGCCCAGCGTGGGACTCGACCCCGGGACTCCAGGATCATGACCTGAACTGAAGGCAGACGCCCAACCGACTGAGCCACCCAGGTGTCCGTCTTCGTTTTGGTTACATACTCCCCTTACAGGTCATCAATCAATAGAACGGTTATTATCGGTATGTAAGAAAGAAATGCAAGAAATGACAACTTCAAGGATAATAATAGGGACAGCATAAAGCCAAACCAGCTTGTTCTTACCTTGAAAGAACAATTTAAACAAATATCTATTATCTCAAACACACCATTCATCATACATCATAACATATTTTGAAATCAGCTTTATTTCTCTCCGTATGAACCCTACTCAACTCCTCTCCTCCCTCTCTCTAAACATCAGTGTTCTGTCCCAAACCGGCTCACATTCCCTTGTTGGTTCTTGTCCTTTTTATCCATTTTTACTCCCCAAACAGTGTATTCTTTTCTCCAACTAATGATGCTCAATCTCCTTTTCTATGAGAATTAATGTTTTCTTTCTGTCTTCTCCAGCCCTCCACTTAGCCCGTCAATACACAATAATTACAGACAAATATGGGAAGGGGTAAGAGAGAGGAAAAAGCTGTGAACACTCAGATTTAATAGGTTTGCCTGTCACAAAAATGAACATTTCAAACTTGAAAATTGCCTGAGTTTTAAACACTGTCTGAACTTGATAACACATAAGTAATGAGCAAAAACTTTTGAAACCCTCCTAAATATTTTGTACACCTGGATATGCCCCCCAGGAAATTCCTAGCAGTTAAATCAAACTGCTGCTTTAATTTTCCCCAAGTACGGCAGACAATAGTGAAGAATTCCTATCGGTCCTCTCCCACGAATTCAGTTTCAAAGCTGTTAGCACAACACTAGTATTTCAACATTCTTTCGGCTTTACCATCTTTATGTTCATTTTAAATTAAGAAGTCTAAAGCAGATCTTATCAAATCCATGATATTGTTAAAAGCACTTCAAGGTCCTTTTAAAAACAAGAATTACTTACATCAACTTACTTTATTGCTTCATTTTCTGACTCTAAAGGACACAAAGTATACTAAAGCAATTTAACATGGCCGTAACCTACAATTTTAACTTACCCTGAGGGGCCATTTCACCTCTTGTTTTACTTTTCCAGACCAAATCAATAGAGGGAAGAATCAAGTCAAGACACATGTCATAACTGTATTAAAGGTCAATGAGGTTTGAACAAATTGGGTTCTGCTCATAAATAATTGACTCACAATTTGTACCAAGGTACAGGGTGAAATGCTATTCACCTGAAACATCTTTAAAGTTTATTTTACCTATTGTTGGCACCTGAGGGAACTATAACTAAACATATGCTTGGGTCTACAAGTCAGCTGTCAACAAAGCTCTCTCTCAAGAATGTAAGGGGTAATAATTCAGTAGGAAACATACACAATCCACCTTGTTCATCACAAAAGAGGTTCAAGTAGACCCTTCGTATTCAGTAACATTTGAGAGCTTGACTAATTGCAAGCAATCCTAAAGATCTACACCATCTTGCAATTTGTGACTTTAAATTTCAGGTGCTATAGAGTTGGTGTATGGAAATGGGCACGGCTTCTTGGAAGGGATCTTCAACAGCTGTGCAGTATGCACGTATGCCCTTAGCTTTCTGGTCCTCTACCTACCATCACACAGAACTCTCATTAAGGCTCAAAATAAGCTTTTAAATTCTTAAGTCATCAATCACTGCATTTGGGGAAATTTACAGCCATGGTAGTGTTTCTACTCTTGAAGACCTACAAAGGGCCCCAAGTACTGGGATGGAATATAAAGGAAGTTAATCGGGCAGCTCCTGGGAGGGTTTTCTTGTCTCATAGGGGACAGGCCTGAGTAGACAGCTCAGTTGTGCTGCCCTTCCCCACTCTTCTTACTTTGAACAATAACCAAATGCCTGGGTCTGTGATAGCCATCTTGCAACTGACAGGTGATAAACTAAAAGTCTAATACACTAAATATGATAGAAAATAGAAAGAGTTTGGGCCTTTCATGAAATTGTTAAATTGCTACACTCTGGTACTATTTACATCTAGACTTGTTTTGTGAGATAAGTAAATTTCCATGTTGTAAAAAGCTAAAAAAAAAAAAAAGACTTGATTGATACAACAGTATGTAACAGTGTCCCTCCTCTCAAGGAATTTATTATTGATTTGGGAAAATGACACAAGAACCCAAATGACTTTAATAACTAATAGAAAAGTATATGAGCCATGTGAAAGGTGAAAACAAAGTGCTATGAAGGTTTACAGTCAGAAGGGACCTCATCCAGCTGGGGTTGATGGAGTGGGAAATCAAAGACCAGGTGAGAAAGCGGAAAAAACCATATGGGGTGGGAAGGGGAGATCTCAGCCAGATCTGTGTCTTCTGGTTCTGCCATTTATAAACTGTGTGATCTTGAACATGTGGCTTGAACTCCTCAGGCCTCCAATTTCTTTGAAAGGTTTCAAAGGTGATTAGCTAATCCTTGGGTAAAGAACTTAGAGCAAAGTGAGGAGCCATGAATTAGTAGCTATTATTTTTGGAGAAATAGCATAATAGTCCATCATCTGTCTTAACCATAGAAATTAGACTATCAATCCTAATCTGCCCTAACCTACCAATATGGTCCAACTGAAATGAGATTCATAATGCCAGGCCATGAAAACAGGCAATGCCTGCTTGGTGATTGTAGTAAACAAGGAGAAAAGTGGCATCCATAGCTTCCTCACCCTACTCTTTTGCTCTTGGTTCCATGTACATGGCATAGAAATCATCCCCTCAACCTCCCAGCCCCCAATGAAACAGATGTTACTGCTCCTCCGGGTAAGAAGTTAGGATTCATGTCTTTTCCGGGCACTGTGTTAAGAAACTTCCCCTCATTTAATTCTCATCTTAAGACCTAGAGGTATGTATTATTATCTACTTTTTACAGATGAGAAGCGAACGTTCCTATAAATTAATAATGACTTAAATCACACTTTTAATTGAATAGAGAGATGAAATTCATACTTACTTCTCTAATTTAAAAACCTTCCCCTATACCATTATATCACACCGCTTCCAATTAGGATCAAGTCCATTCCCTTCACATTTCAAACTCTTTTGAGTGTTTAGGCACATGGCAAGACTATATTCTCTCTCTCATCCCTTCAAACACTACCACCACCAGAGTTAGCTCTCCATAATTACATTTGTGGAACTAGTGTTGGCCAAAAGATCAGAACTGACATTATTGGGCACCTAACATGTGTTATTAACAGTACTGGACACATTAGGGGGCACCTGGGTGGCTCAGTTGGTTAAGCGTCTGCCTTTGGCTCAGGTCATGATCCCTGCATCCTAGGATCGAGCCCCACGTCGGGGCTCCTTGCTCAGCGGGGAGCCTGCTTCTCCCTCTCCCTCTGCCTGCCTGCCTGCCTGTCTGCCTACTTGCGATCGCTCTCTGTCAAATAAATAAATAAAATCTTTTAAAAACAAAAAAAACAGTATTAGACACATTAGAATACATTCTTGCATTTGTCCCTCACATCAGTGAAAGAGGTAAATATTAATGTTCCCATTAAATACAGAGGAAACTTGGGCGCCTGGGTGGCTCAGTTGGTTAAGCGACTGCCTTCGGCTCAGGTCATGATCCTGGAGCCCCGGGATCGAGTTCCGCATCGGGCTCCCTGCTCAGCGGGGGGTCTGCTTCTCCCTCTGCCCTCTTCCCTCTCATGCTCTCTGTCTCTCATTCTCTCTCAAATAAATAAATAAAATCTTAAAATAAATAAATAAATAAATACAGAGGAAACTGAGAGTCTAAGAGATAAAATACATAATTTTTGCATAAATTGGTAGGTAATAAGTGGTGGGGCCAGAACTCAAACCCAGGTCTGTCTATACCCAAAGTTCGTATCTTTCTTCCATTTCAGTGTTTCCCCACTCCCAGCTCCCCAACTCATCTGTAACCTTAGAAATAATAGTCTGAATTCCCAGTGCTTAAGGGAGGAAAACAGACCTGATTTTGAATTTGTGAGACATATTCTATTTCAAAATTCTTATATCATAATAGGAAATGTTTAAAAGAGTAAAGCTTATGATTAGAAAACCAGTTATAATTGAACTTGTGTATCAGAAACTACAAACAATTAACATTGCTGTGGATATTTTGCCACTGTCTAGAGTAAAATATTAGCTAGAAACCAGGAATATTATTTACAAATGCTAATATATATATATATATACACACACATATATATAACATATATACACATATATATATAACATATATATATATGGAGAGAGAGAGAATGGGAGGTAGATTGAGAAGAGGGACAGAGGGAGGGAGAGAGAGAGAGGGAGAGGGAGGGACAAAGACTGGGGGGGAGGGGGGAAGGGAGAGAGAGAGAACTTGTCCTTTACACAGTGAAAAAAGATACTACGGCTACTTCTTCATAACATGCAATAGATTCAAAGTGAGATAATTTGTGACATGCAACATGATTTATGAGACAATGAATTTCTTTTAAAGGTAAGTACATTAGAGATACAGGGAAATGAGAACATCAAGGATTTTTTTCCCCCTTCTTTGCATGAGCAAACTAATTGCTGTTCAAATTTTCTAAATCTAGTGTCTTCCTGAGTTGAAAATTTCCACCTGGAGGAAGTGTTTATGACCATCTTGTAAATCTCTACTTTTAAAAATTAATTCATGTACATTAAATCAGTAGATATTCTTCATCCACAGAGGGAAAAAAGATCAGGTTTGTAAATGGTCTTTCAAAGGTTCAGGGAGTTGAGTGTGTTCTAAAGTGAAAGCTGAGAAATATTTCTCCAAACATCTGAATCCTAAATTAAATAAAGCTGACAAAATTTACTAACATTCCTCAGAAAGACAAAATATAACAGCTCTGAGAAAAGCAGTCACTATTCTCTAGTAGTTTCTACTAAGAATGTCATTAGTTTGTTTGTAAGTTTTAACTAAGCCTAATCATACCCTGACTGATATTTTTGCTCAATGAGGAAAATATTTGTGTGAGGAAAAACGATGTAGTTTTGTGATTAAGTATATAAGTTTGGAGTCCAACTACCTGGTTCTAATCTCACTTAAACAACTGTTTGATATTGGGTGACTTAATAATTTTCCTCAGCCTCAGTTTCTTCTGTTAAATATTCCTATATAATAAAGTTTTTAGCATAGCACCTAGCAGACAAAATATCTTCTATATGTTACCTATATTACTAAATGGGTACATTGAGTCATAGAATAATCTAGTGATATTTTGGTAGGCCATTTTATAGCAATGTATTTTAAAGAAATAGTAAGAGTTAATGGATTTAATAATAATTTTAGCATGTAACTGTGTTCCAATTACTAGCTGAAATATTTTTCATATTCTAACTTTTAATCATCATGATAATCTCGGAGGTAGATAATATTATCTCAGTTTTTAATTTGGAGGCAGACACTGGGGTCCAGGGAACTTAAGTAATGTGCCAAAGCACATACAGCTATTCAATGGTAGAGCCAGGGTCTGAATGGATGCATAGTTTAAACTGCATCCAGCATCTCTGCCCTTCATCATGATATTACATTGCCTCTCCTTTGATGCAGTTTAAATACCCTGAAAAAAAGTCTAATTTCTGCCCATACAAAAAAGGAGACAGGTAAAACAAAATAAAATAGTCACCTCAAATCCTATTTGGGAGCAGTTAAGAAATAATTGTGCTTATATTCTGAATATATGCATATATTCAGAGAGAAGCCATGTTAAAAATCTATTCCCCCCCCCCACTGGCAATACAGAAAACAATTTTATTTTTTTTTAAAGATTTTATTTATTTATTTGAGAGAGAGAATGAGAGAGAGAGAGCGAGAGCATGAGAGGGGGAGGGTAAGAGGGAGAAGCAGACTCCCTGCCGAGCAGGGAGCCCGATGCGGGACCCGATCCCGGGACTCCAGGATCATGACCTGAGCCGAAGGCAGTCGCTTAACCAACTGAGCCACCCAGGCGCCCCAGAAAACAATTTTATAAGATAACCACTACCAAGGACTGACTGAATTGGCCGCATATGAAAATCGATCCCATTGTCATACAGTGTATATGCTGCATAAAGACCCAAAATAAAGTGATGTCCATGGGGCTGCAAGCAGAGAGGAGTGCTTTGAGAAGAAGTCCACCAGCTGTTGAGGAAAGATTTCAGAGCAGCAGGACCTTCCTTCGGAGTGTGTCCCTGGCCCAGGGACTGGTTGTAGAATCTAGAATGCAATCGTTAACAATTCCCCCAAATTGATAAGGCACAGAGAAACTTATTCACCTTAACCAAATCAAAAGTTAATAGTCAAAAAAATAAACATGACCAGAATTCTCATATCAGCTCATTAATTCATTTTCTTCTTTGTAGGCGAGACATGGCAAGTCAAATTAATATCTAAATTTTACTTGCTGAGTAAAAATCAGAATATTCTCAACTACAGCAGTTTTAAACTGTTGCCTTTTCCCTCCAGCTTTTTATCTTTCTTTATGTTCCTCAATTTCAACCAGACTAAACCTCTTGTTTCACAGAGAAAATAAAACCATCTGTTAGGACATCCCTTGACTACATGACCTTTAAACCTAAGATGTTGGCAAATCTTCAACTTTTCAAAAAAAATCATTGCCTCCTATACACAAAATACTGAGGATAAAGTGAAGAATAAGACACATACCCCATCTTGGAGTATCAGTTTATACAGGAAGACATAAAAAGGTAAACAGACAATTGCAAAGTAATGGTGGCAGTCGTGTGCTAGTGATGTGTAGAGGGGGTTATGAGGCAAGATAGAGGGCTCACATAACTTTTACATCCTTCATTGACATTTGAGGGAAAGATGGTCTCTTCTAAGAAAAGCTCATCC
Source organism: Neomonachus schauinslandi (assembly GCF_002201575.2). NCBI lineage: Eukaryota > Metazoa > Chordata > Mammalia > Carnivora > Phocidae > Neomonachus > Neomonachus schauinslandi. The sequence goes on from NC_058411.1 coordinate 77,926,051, forward strand.
TCTCATCTTTCCTCTTCCATGAACTTGTCCATCCATTCCTTCCTAGATCTTTAACCTCACTTTCCTCTATAGGCTTTAGGCAAGCACTTTTCCTCTTCATCTTTAAAAACCTTTCGACACTATTTCTCCATCACAGTACTACCCTACCTTACTCTTCTCCTCTTTCTCCAAACTCCTGAATAAATAGTCTACATTTACACTTCCTCTCTCTCAACTCCCATCCTCACCTCCACACATGACAGTCATGCCTCTAGCCCCACCATTGTACCAAAACCACTCTTCATAAAAGTCACATACAGCATCCTACAGGGCACCTGGGTGGCTCAGTCAGTTAAGTGTCAGATTTGTGATTTCAACTCAGGTCATGATCTCATGGGTTGAGCCCTGCCTCAGGCTCTGTGCTCAGCAGGGAGTCAGCTTGAGAATGTCTCCCTCTGCCACTCCCCGACCCCACTTGTGCTCACAAACTCACTCTCACTCTCTGTCTCTCTCTCAAATGAATACATAAATCTTTTTTTTTTTTTTTAAGTCACCTATAGCATCCTAAGTACTAAGAAAGATGCCTAAGGATGCTAAAAGTCTATTTCAGTTCTCGGTCTGGTAGAATTCCCTGTCACATCTGAAACTGTTGACCCCTTCTTGAAACCTTTTCCTTCCCTGGCTTGCTGTGTCTAGAACTAATTTCTCTGCAAATGTCTTGAGTAAGGAATTTAAATTCATTTTTGGTTTCCTACATGTATTCTTCTAACTCTATCTTCTTTCCTTTGGTGATTTTGTCTCCCAGGACTTCAGGCACCATCTGTACGTGTCAATTAGGGTCCCAGCAGGAAACATATGGCACTCTCAAATGGAGTAATTTAGGAAATTTTAATAAGACTATTTACCATGGTATGGGAAGGCCCAAGGGAAACCAGCAAGAAATGGTTAGTACCCCAGGCTCATTCCCCCGGGCCTGAAAGTGTAAGGGGGCATTGAGGGGAGTCCTTACTGGAATCTATACAGTAGCTGCCTCAAGAGGGTCACTGGGCAAGAGCTGTGTCCTTTGGAAAAAGGATGCAGCCGACGTGAAAGGGCAGAAGTCTTGCGGTAAAAATTCCAGACTTGTTATCTTCCTGCCCTTAAATTTTTTGCTAGTGCCTCTAATTGTCTAAACCCAACTGGAAGCCAAAATGCAGTCATGGAATCCAAACAGGTAAGGATTCTAGGACACAGAGAAAGTTCGAGAGTGTATCTAGAGGAGTAAATGGAAATTATCCAGCACAACTGCTGCATCTCTAGGCCCTGACTGCTCTTCTGATATCTTGGCCAATATTTCCATTTCATTTCCTATCTATTTGTGTTATACCTATGTGCCTTAAGATTAATTTGCCCAATTGTCCTGTTTTCCTATACAGCTTTTTCCATTAATGGCATAGCTATTTATTTTCACTCAACCAAAGACCATGGAGTATCTTTGACTCTTCTTTATTTCCCCCATTAAGGTCTGAAGAGTATTTCTCAGAAATGATTTTTGAACTCTGGGCTTTCCCAATTTCATTCATTTAAACAATATCCTTATATTCTCTTTTTTGGACTTCTGCAGTGATTTCCCAACTCAACTCCCTATAACTATTCTTTTCACTACTGTTTTATACTCTTTACACTGCTGTCAGTTATCTTGCTAAAACACAGATAATCATGGCATTCCTTTGTGTAAAACCTCTAACAGATCTTTGTTGCCTTGGCATAAAATCTCAACTTCACACATGACTTACAAGGCACTAACCTATGCCTTTAGCATCATGAACTTGTTTATTCAACAAATATGTCTTGAACACTAACTATGTGCCTGTCAAGAGATTAGATGCTCAGCAAAGAATACAAACAAGAGATTGTGGACACTTCTAGACTCTAGACTTCACCGGGAGTGATAAATGAATAAAAAGTTAAAAGTAACAATTACTAGGTGATAATAGAGAAAAGTTTACTGGTGGGGGTTTGGGTATGAGAGAGGCTTAGGAAAGGGGATAATGTTAAAACTGAAATGTAGAAAATGTTATCAGAGTAGATGTTATCAGAAGGAGTATGGACATCTCAACATAGGAAAATGCATATTCCCTTGTATATTAACATAAAAGAACTAGGCAGATGTGGTGCAAGGAGGATAAAGGGCAAAAACAATGGCCTTCAAAATTGTGCATTTAAAATATGTGTTTTCACTGTATGGAAATGATGAGTCATTCTTTTTTTTTTTTTTTATTCTTATGTTAATCCCCATACATTACATCATTAGTTTTAGATGAAGTGTTCCATGATTCATTGTTTGTGCATAACACCCAGTGCTCCATGCAGAATGTGCCCTCCTCAATACCCACCACCAGGCTAACCCATCCTCCCACCCCCCGCCCCTCTAGAACCCTCAGTTTGTTTTTCAGAGTCCATCGTCTCTCATGGTTCGTCTACCCCTCCGATTTCCCCCGCTTCATTCTTCCCCTCCCGCTACCTTCTTCTTCTTCTTTTTTTTTCTTAACATATATTGCATTATTTGTTTCAGAGGTACAGATCTGAGATTCAACAGTCTTGCACAATTCACAGCGCTTACCAGAGCACATACCTTCCCCAGTGTCTATCACCCAGTCACGCCATCCCTCCCACCCCACCCCCCACTCCAGCAACCCTCAGTTTGTTTCCTACAATTAAGAATTCCTCATATGATGGGTCATTCTTTAAATTAAAGGGTAATTTGGGGATGATGAAAGAAGTCTATGTTTTGATTGGGGTGTATATATTTGTCCAAACTGTAGACTAAAAACCTGTACTTTTTTGATATATATATCATACAGCAGTTTTAAAAAATACTTTAATTCCAGTTAATTAGCATTCAGTATAATATTAGTCTCAGGTGTACAATATAGTGATTCAACACTTCCATATAACACCCAGTGCTTATCATTACAAGTGCCCTCCCTAATCCCCATTACCTATTTCAACCATCCCCTCACCAACCTTCCTTCTGGTAACCATTAGTTTTTTCCCTGTACTTAAGAGTCTGATTCTTGGCTTGCTGCTCTCTCTCTCTCTCTCTCTCTCTCTTTTTTAACCCCTTGCTCATTTATTTTTAAAAGGATAACCTTGAAATCAAAAAGACCTGTCTCTGTCCCTTGTCAGTCTTATGATATTAAAAAGGTTATTTATCTGAAATAATAATACCTCTCCTATACGGCTGCAAAGGACCCTTTCTGGTGTTTAGCATGTAGTATGTAATTAATAAATGAGATCTATTAATTTGAATGTATGTAGAGTTTATCAGGAGATAGAAGAAAGAAATGAAACTGCAAAGTAAGCAAGAACATCTCAAAGAGACTTGTGTTTGTATTTTTTTTTTAAATCACCTTGGTTTCAGTGTGGAAAACTGGAATAGAGACACCTTATTGCAGGAATTTCATTAGGAGACTAGTGGAATAAAGAAAGAAAGGAGTCCAGGACCAAATGGCTTCACTGGTGAATTTTACCAAACATTCAAAGATTTAACATCTATCCTTCTCAAACTTGTCCAAAAAATTGAAGAGGAGGAGGGGCACCTGGGTGGCTCAGTCAGTTAAGCTTCTGCCTTCGGCTCAGGTCATGATCCCAGGGTCCTGGGATCGAGCCCTGCATCGGGCTCTCTGCTCAGCGGGAAGCCTGCTTCTCCCTCTCCCTCTCCCCCTGCTTGTGTTCCCTCTCTCGCTGGGTCCCTCTGTCAAATAAATAAATAAAATCTTTTAAAAAAAAAAATTGAAGAGGAGGGAACATTTCCAAACTCATTTCATGAGGCCAACATTTCCTCATACCAAAACCAGATAAGGACACCACGAAAAAGAAAATTATAGGCCAATATCATGAATGAACATTATGCAAAAATTCTCAACGAAATATGAGCAAGCCAAATTCCACAGTACATTAAAAGATCATACATTATGGTCAAGTGGTATTTATTTCAGGGATGTAAGGATGATTCAACATCTGCAAATCAATCAGTGTGATACAGCACATTAACAAATGAAGGATAGAAATCATATGATCATCTCAATAGATGCAGAAAAAGCATTTGACAAAAATCAACATTCATTTATGATAAAAACACTCAACAAAGTGGGTACAGAAGGAATGTACCTAAACATAATAAAGTCCATGTATGACAAAACCACAGCTAACATGATCTTCAATGGTAAAAAGTTGGAAGTTTTTACTCTGAGATCAAGTACAAGATGAGGATGCTCACTCTTGCCACTTTTATTCAACATGGTACTGGAAGTCCTAACCAAACAATTAGGCAAGAAAAAGGAATATGAAGCATCCAAATTGGTAAGAAAAAATGAAAACTGTCACTATTTGCAGATGACATGATGCTATATATAGAAACCCTGAAAGATTCCATTAAAAAATTAAGAAAATAATCCCATTTACAATTGCACCAAAGAGAATAAAATACCTAGGAATAAATTTAACCAAGGAGCTGAAAGACCTAGATGCTGAAAACTATAAGACACTGATGAAAAAAATTGAAGAATACACATATAAATGGAAAGATAGTACTCATGGATTAAAAGAATTAATAACGTTAAAATGTCCATACTATGCAAAGCAACCTACAGATTCAGTGCAATCGCAATCAAAATTCCAATGGCATTTTTCACAGAACTAAACAAATAATTCTAAAATTTGTATGGAACCTTGGGAAAGAAGAACAAAGCTGGAGGTTTCATGTACCCTGATTTCAAACTACACTACAAAGATATAGTAATCAAAACAGTATGGTATTAGCAACAGACACACAGATCAATGGAATAGAATCGAGAGCCCAGATTTAAACCTACACATATATGGATAATTTACGACAAAGGAGTCAAGAACATACAATGGGGAAAGACTGTCTCTTTGTTTTTGGGAAAACCATGCTGGGAAAACTGTACAGCCACATGTGAAAGAACAAAATTGGACCACTATCTTATACCATACATAAAAATTAACTCAAAATGGGATTAAAGACTTGAATGTTAGACGTGAAACTATAAAATTCCTAGAAGAAAACAGAGACAGTAAGCTCTTTGACTTTGGTCTTAGAGATATTTTTGTGGCTTTGACTCCAAAGGCAAGGGAAACAAAAGCAAAAATAAACAAATGGGATTACATCAAACTAAAAAGCTTCTGCATAGTGAAAGAAACTATTATCAAAACAAAAAGGCAACTGAGTGAATTGGAGAAGACTTTTGTAGATCATGTATCTGACAAGGGATTAATATCCAAAATATATAAAGAACTCATACAACTCAACAATAATAACAAAAAAAGATCTAATTTAAAAATTGGTATAGGACCTGATATGTCATTTGCAAATATCTTCTCCCATTCTGTCGGTTGTCTTTTGGTTTTGTTGACTGTTTCCTTTGCTTTGCAAAAGCTTTTTATCTTGATGAAGTCCCAGTAGTTCATTTTTGCCCTTGCTTCCCTTGCCTTTGGCGATGTTTCTAGGAAGAAGTTGCTGCGGCTGAGGTCGAAGAGGTTGCTGCCTGTGTTCTCCTTTAGGATTTTGATGGACTCCTGTCTCACATTGAGGTCTTTCAACCATTTGGAGTCTATTTTTGTGTGTGGTGTAAGGAAATGGTCCAGTTTCATTCTTCTGCATGTGGCTATCCAAAATCTATAAAGAACTCATCAAACTCAACACCCAAAGAACAAAGAATCCAATCAAGAAATGGGCAGAAGACATGAACAGACATTTTTCCAAAGAAGACATCCAAATGGCCAACAGACACATGAAAAAGTGCTCAATATCGCTCGGCATCAGGGAACTCCAAATCAAAACCTCAATGAGATACCACCTCACACCAGTCAGAATGGCTAAAATTAACAAGTCAGGAAACGACAGATGTTGGCGGGGATGCGGAGAAAGGGGAACCCTCCTACACTGTTGGTGGGAATGCAAGCTGGTGCAGCCACTCTGGAAAACAGTATGGAGGTTCCTCAAAAAGTTGAAAATAGAGCTACCATATGACCCAGCAATTGCACTACTGGGTATTTACCCCAAAGATACAAAAGTAGGGATCCGAAAGGGTACGTGCACCCCAATGTTTATAGCAGCAATGTCCACAATAGCCAAACTGTGGAAAGAGCCAAGATGTCCATCGACAGATGAATGGATAAAGAAGATGTGGTATATATATACAATGGAATATTATGCAGCCATCAAAAGGAATGAGATCTTGCCATTTGCAACGACGTGGATGGAACTGGAGGGTATTATGTTGAGTGAAATAAGTCAAACAGAGAAAGACATGTATCATATGACCTCACTGATACGAGGAATTCTTAATCGCAGGAAACAAACTGAGGGTTGCTGGAGTGGGGGGTGGGGTGGGAGGGATGGCGTGACTGGGTGATAGACACTGGGGAGGGTATGTGCTCTGGTAAGCGCTGTGAATTGTGCAAGACTGTTGAATCTCAGATCTGTACCTCTGAAACAAATAATGCAATATATGTTAAGAAAAAAAAAGAAGAAGAAGAAGGTAGCGGGAGGGGAAGAATGAAGCGGGGGAAATCGGAGGGGTAGACGAACCATGAGAGACGATGGACTCTGAAAAACAAACTGAGGGTTCTAGAGGGGCGGGGGGTGGGAGGATGGGTTAGCCTGGTGGTGGGTATTAAGGAGGGCACATTCTGCATGGAGCACTGGGTGTTATGCACAAACAATGAATCATGGAACACTACATCTAAAACTAATGATGCAATGTATGGGGATAATATAAGAATAAAAAAATTTTTTTAAAAATTGGTATAGGACCTGAATAGACATTTTTCCAAAGAAAACATGCAGATGGCCAATAGGCACATGAAAAAATGTTCAACAGCACTAACTGTTAAGAAAATCTAAATCAAACCACAATGAGATATCACCTCACACCAGTTAGACTGGCTGTTACCAAAAACAATAACAACAACCACACCAAGAAATAACAAGTGTTGGAAAGGATGTGGAGAAAGGAAACCCTTGTATGCTATTGGTGGGAATGTAAATTGGTACAGCCAGTGTGGAAAACAGTATGGAGATTCTTCAAAAGATTAAGATTAGAACTACCCTATGATCCATCTATTCCACTCTGGCTATTTATCCAAAGAACGTAAAAACACTGATTCAAAAAAATATATGCACCCTTATGTTCATTGCAGTGTTATTTACATAGCCAAGATATGGAAATAACTAAATGCCATTGATAGATGAATGGATAAAGAAGATGTGATTTATATATATACATATATATATATACATATATATATATATAATGGAATATTACTCAGCCATAAAAAAATGAAATCTTGCCATTTGTGATAGCATGGATGGACCTAAACAATATTAGGCTATGTGAAATATATCAGATAGAGAAAGACAAATACCACATGATTTCACTCATATGTGGAATCTTTAAAAAGCGAACAAACAAAACAAAACAAAAACAAACTCATAGAAACAGAACAGATTGGTGGTTGCCAGAGGGTAAGAGGGGTGAGGGGTGGGCAAAAGGGTGAAGGGGGTCGATTGTATGGTGATGGATGGCAACCGCACTTCAGTGGTGACCACTTTGTAGAGCATGCAGATGTTGAATTATAATGTTGTATACCAAAACATAGGTTATATAACAATTTTACCTCAGAAGATAATGGAAGGACCTATATAGTGACAGTAGCATATTTTTCAGAGTGATAGGAAGGACTTGGTGATTGGCTATCACCAAGGAAGGATGGAAAGGATGTGTGGTAGATAGTGCAATTTCCAAGAAAGGAAGCATACCTAAAAGAACATAAAAATGAGCTTCATTTTGGGGCGCCTGGGTGGCTCAGTCGTTAAGCGTCTGCCTTCGGCTCAGGTCATGATCCCAGGGTCCTGGGATCGAGCCCCGCATCGGGCTCCCTGCTCCGCGGGAAGCCTGCTTCTCCCTCTCCCACTCCCCCTGCTTGTGTTCCCTCTCTCGCTGTGTCTCTCTCTGTCAAATAAATAAATAAAATCTTTAAAAAAATGAGCTTCATTTTTAAAAAGTTGTGTTTGAGATGCCTTCAGAATTTCAAGATATGTGTGGTTCACAAATGGCTACATGGCTCTGGACTCCCAAATCCAGGCAAGAGGAGTTATTATACATTGGACAAGACTGAAATAAGCATTAGTCTCCAAGAGAGAACCAAAGAGGGATTAGTCATTTGTGTAAATGAAGAAATCCAAGATAGTACTGGTGATTTTAAGTCTGAAGAATTGCAGAAATAGCTAAAAGTTAATTCAGGTCATCTGAGTATAAATTTACATCTCCTTGGGGAAGCAAATAAGGATTTTGATTGCAACCAGGGAAGTTTACATCTAGTTACTTTGCTGTCTGTCTTTAGAAATGAAGAAAATCTGTGTGGTACCTAAAAAAAAGAGAAGCCTATAAAAAAAAAAATAGAAGTCTGTCTATTACTATCTAATATGTGTATTACTAGGGTAGAAATCTGATTGCATTAAATATTAAGATCATCGAACTAATTCTTCCACCTGAGTCCTTCTGACTTCAAAGTCTAGTCTCATAAATATTAGATTAGACTGCCTTCTTGGGGGATCGTTTCTAATGTATTGCTGAGGAAGGCTTGGGAAACACCCAAATGCAGTAAGGTGACTAGGATGTAACCTCTAGTTCTATGTGGGTGCTTCTGAAGATAAGGGGGCCATGTTAGTCTAGGTCCTCTGAGAAACAGATGCAAGACAAAATTTGACATGCAGGAGTTTTATCGGGGTAAACATCGGTGAGGGGAATAGTGGAAAGAGTAGGAGAAGTTGGGAAAGCTAACTGACTCCTGAGGAGAAAGGGAAGAAGGAAGATAGAGATGTTTCTAAAGGGATCATTTGGTGGCATTTCCTCTGTCTATCATATAGCTGAGATCTTTAGGGTGTTTATTAGCCCAGAGAGTGTGAATGACAATTACACAGTGACTGGGATATTTATATATTTAAGATAGATTTCATATAGATATAAAAGGAAATCATTAGGTTCTTAGATGAGACGGAAAGCATCTATGGTCCATATTGTGGGGTGGCAGATGGAGATTTTGAAAGTTATGCCTCAGTTATCCTGTGGGTATGATTAGGGAATATAATCCTATCTTTGAAGTCCCAAGAAAATCAGCATGTCAATCAAATGTCTATAAATCATACGTGACTGACAGGAGCTTGCCACATGATTTAAGGACTTTGTGTTTGCATTCATTTTACAAAGTGAAATAGGTTTTCAAAAATATTTTATTTAAAAATAATTTCAAATTTATCAAAGCATTACAAAATAAAAATTGCAGAAAATGAGAAGAGCAAAAATGCCTATATACCCTGTATCTAGATTCACCTACTATTGAATTTTATTCCATTTTGATTTGTCATTTACTCTCTTTCCTTGATTTATTTTTTCTGGGTCATTTGGGATATGTTTATGCATACATTTATATATATATTTAAACAGAAATATATAAGCACTTCTTTCAACATAAGCTGATTGGACAGACTTGATTCCTTGCCTCTCATTCTTCTTTACTCATAACTAAAAAGTATGTTTTCTATCAATAAAATATTATCTATCATTCGTGTTCCAATTTTGTGAGTTCATCCAATAATGTTCTTTTTTTGCACTTCTTCCCCCCACCTCCCACATCCCAGTACAAGATCCAGTCTTGTCAGGTATTGCTTTGAGTTGCCATGTCTCTTTAGCCTTTTTAAAATTGGAGCATGAAATACTTTTTTGATAAATTAAATCTTATTGAGGAATATAAACTTTGAGAGTGGGGACTTGGTCGGTCCTATATGTTGCTTATACACATAGCCCAGAAGAGTGCCTGGTGCATGGTAGCACTCAGTAAATACCTGATAAATGAATGAATGAGTTTTGGGGGATGTCCGTATTTTCCTAAGAGGAGTTGGCATAAATGAGTTACACTGGGCTTTGGATTTTAAGAGCATTTATATCATGTTTTTAAAAGTTTTATACAAATAATTCCAGTGTTATTTTGTAAAACTAGATTGTGTGTATATATGTGTGTGCGTGTATGTGTGCATGCACATGTGTGTAGAGCTTAACTGTACCTTAAGACCCCACCTCTGTTACTCCCTGCACACACCATTATCTTTAATCCCTTCTCATCTCTGTACCAACTTAAACCTTTTAGTGCTGTTTAAAAGTGAAATGAAAACCCAAGCTCTTCTGGCATGAAGATTGGCATCCAGTGTGACTGTCCTCTGGGCAATGCAAAACATTTGCTCCCTGCATCAAGGGCTGTAATGAATCTGAATGTTCAGATATAACCAGTAGCCATCTTTAAAAAAATTACCCGCTGGCTCCTGTGTCAACATGTTGACTGACAGAATGTCCACATGGTAGGAGGCTTACTGACATGATTTCAATCATAGTTCTGTGAATGCTCAGGAAATGCTGCCCATCAGTCAAGTCACAGAAATCTCTGCCTGGTTCCAGAGGGTCCGTTGCATCATTGCCACATTGTTGGAATAGCAGCTCATGGCTGGAACTGAAGGACCACTCAGCCTTGTGTTGGTTATGCCAAGGACGTCCTTCAAGGACTCGCCTTGTGAGAGTTCATCTCCTAACTTCAGAAACCTGCTGCTCTACTCTTAACAGGAAACTAAGGTCAAAACTGCCAAGTGTTGATAAGAATACCTTGGCTCATAATTGTAACATAAAGTGAACAGAGCGGGACTCAAGTGGTATATACAGTTTGATTTTTATCTATGAAAGAAAAAATTTTGTAGAAAAATGACTGGAAGAAATAATGCCAACATGGTTACAATCATGGCTTCCAAGTGATGGGACTAAGGATAATTTATAGTATCTGATCTTGTGTTGTTGGCTACAAGGAGCATATGTTTCTTTGACGATCATGAAAAGAGAAATTAAGTATAAAAAGAAAGATGTATTTTTATAGCCTCACATTTAAAAGTGAAATCTAAAGAAACTGGTTGAAGTTCTAAGCCGTATTGTATCTCAGTTTCCCCATATGTCAAGTAGGTATGAGAATGCCAGTTATAGATTCTCTGATGGCAATACATTAGATAAGCACATTAGATAATATGTTTTCATTTGCTCAAAATGAATGTACCTATTATTATTATAACAATCTTCATATTTATTTCAGAAGGAACTCCTTCCCCTAACTTCTCCTTCTATCAATCATGGAGAAGGAAAGTGTTATACATCCTGACTGGCATCTTGCCTGCTCTTTTGAAAGTCTAACCCAGTGGGATGGCAAAAGAGAATAATTTTTTAAATGAAGAGACTTAGAGCTAATCTCCATCTGACATGCACTTCCAACTCCAGCTTATGTTGAAAGAAGTGCTTATTAAGGACAGACTTGATTCCTTGCCTCTCATTCTTCTTTCTACAGGAGGAACCCCCTACTTCACCAGCATAGTCTCTTTCAATTCCTGAATTTATAAATGTGAGAAAACCTTCAGAACATGATATATTCTTGCAGAATGGTCTGTGGGACAAGAAGAGTGATTGACAACTGCAGAAATTACATCTGAGGTTTAGTCCTGCAGGAAAAGGGGATACAAATTGCCTGCAAATTATCCACAAGTCCCTGATGAGCCTGAGGAGAAAATTTAAGAGGCTTCAGTCTTTCTTCAACAAACATGTTCACGTGCCTCCCTTTACTATAACAAACACCCAAGCAAAATTGTCCCTGTGAAAACACTACTTTCTTTTTTATCCTTGTCCAATGTGTTAATAGTAAATGTGTAAATGCCAATTAATAGTCTTTATCCTGTGCCAGCAGTGTTCTGTGTATGATTCAGAACAGAAGAGGTATATAAACTCTGATTGATGGGTTTATAATTTAAAGAAGAAATTAGGTTTTATGCCATAAAAACACATGGTGTTAACTTCATAGGGTGCGTAATGAAATAGCCTGTAAGGATTTGCACTGCTAATCTTAATAAATATACATCACTTGAGAAGAACTAAAAACAGTAGAATAAAGGCAATAATAATGATGATTGATACTTACAAGTCTAAAAAAGAAGAGGTTATACTTCTACCTAAGAGTAATGAAAGTGTGATGTCCTACACTTCGCACATACGTGGCTTATGATGGTGGCTTTTGAACGTACTACTACAGTACCACTCACAATGTGATCAGCAAACCGCGTTGGTCCTCAAAGTGTTTCTTACATGTTTTGATGCAAAAGGTACAGAAATTGAGAATAAGCGTTTAGACCCTTTTATAGCAATTTGGTAGAGTAATTATAAGTATATTGACTCTCATAATAACCAATTGGGGGCTTGCATTTTATATGTCTTTGTCTTTTTAAATTTTTTTTTTTGAGTAATTCATTTTTATCTTATTTTATAGAAGTATTGTCCATGGAAAATTGGGGGAAAACTGAACCCTCAAGGCAGACAGTGTGAGAAATACTATTCTAAAATGTTGTGAAACAATTGACGAGATAAATAAGAAAGCACCTCTCTAAGCCTTAGTTTTCTCACCTAGAGAATGGATTTAATAATAGAACTTACTTCTTGAATTTGGATCTGAGAATTAATGGAAGATAGGTGTGTATAAAGTGCTTAGCATGGTGCCTGCCTTTGGTAAGTGCCGCCCACCCCACCTGCAACTGGCTCTTAGTGTTATTGAATAACAAAGACTTGCAGAGATACCATTCGGAATGATGTGTGCTCAGGACACCGGTTCTTTTTGTAACAGGTCTTCAGTGGATACCCCCCCCCCCCCAACCACAAACTCCTTCTGGAATCAGCCTACCTGGTTTGACAAACTAGGAGTTCATTCACCACTGACTTTCATGAAGCAACCAAACATCTGGGTTTTGGTCTTCTCTAACTGCTTCACCATCATGGTGTGGAATGTCCTTCTGTATTTTTTCTTCTGTTTTCCTCAAGTCATTAAGTTAAGTAATTTCTGCAAGCCTCAACAACTGAGTTATTTTGATCTTTATTGTCTACTAAGTGCTTGCATTATGTTGGGACCAGGATAAAATGACCTGTCACTCATGGACCGCGAGTATGGAAATGTAAACTTTGCTTTCAAAAGATGCATCACTTTAGGTGGTACTTCACAGGGCAAAGAGAACAATATGCAATCTCTTCTATTCAAAGAGGCCAAACAATTTTTTTTTTAGAGTGTGTTTGGTTAAATTTCAAAACTGAAGGTCACTGCTTCTTCAGCAGGCACTGCTGGTAGCCAAAGAAAGTGGCCAGCTAGTTCAGAACATAAATGCTAATTAAGGATAGTTCAATCAAAGAGTTTTTCCTTTTTGAATTACAAGTACACTGTGATGGAGAACATGAGGCCCTACAGTCAGACTAGCTTGGATCCAAATCACGGTTTGGGCACTTCACTGGCAACTCCTTTACTCGCTTTGAGCTTCAGTTTCTTAACCTATAAATTAGGGACTAATGGGATAAGGTCTGAGCATCACAGGTGCTTAAATAATATTAATTCCTTCTTTATTCAGTTAGTAGACTTCAATCATTTTTCTTCAAAATAAGCAATGAGATGACTTTAGCAAGTTTCCATGAATAGAATCAGACATTAAAATATAATAAAATAATATGTCAGTATTTATTTTTAAAAAACATGCATTGGATTTGGCAGATTCAGTGAACAACAGACTATTTAAAAATGAGACTGACTCTTTCCAAGGTCAAGCATCTTCAACTCCTTTTCACTCTGCCTAGAACTCTTTGCTCCAGCCAGAATAACTTTCCCATGCGCGTGACTTGGCTCATTCTTATTTTTAGTCCTTTGTGTTTAGCACTCTTCTTGAAATGACCTTCTGATGCCTTCCTGCCAAACCCGACACTCCTTTACAATTGTTCATCATTCACAGCGTCCAGGAATTGGTAGAAAGAAATCTGGTCAAGCCATTCATTCCAGCCCATCTTTCAGGGCTGGAGGTTCTTCGAGGGAGCTGTACTACTCCCCACTCGGACACATTTTCTTGCTATGATTTCATACGCATTTTTCATATCCGTAGAGTCTTTCTCCCTATCAGAACTATAAAGTTCCATTTCTTCAGGTTACAATGAGGACAGTCAGGATCAGAGAGGCTGTCACTGGGTCAAGGCCGCACAATTTATGACTGATTTGAAACAGGTAGCTAGTTCTTTGTGGTTTTAGCTTGGTATTGTTTTCATTTCATGACCTACCTCACTTAGTGGGTGGTTGGTATTACTGACTGACTGGCCGACTGACTGACTGACTGACTGACTGAGAAACAGTAGGGGAACTTCAGAAATGGAAAGGCAGGCAGCTCTAGAAGGAATATGGCAGATAAGGGGCACGGAGGGTGATGTGAGAGATGGGACAGAATGGAGGAGCACAGGGTTAGCGGCAGGGGGGGAAGAAGGGAGCCTCAAAGGATTAATTGTCTTACCCCGAGCATTTCATGTAAAAAAAAAAATAAATAAAAAACACCTAAACACCACCACCACCTCGACCACATTTCTGCTTTGCTTCTATTTTGTACTTAATAAACAACACTACTGTCACTGCCAATGAAAACAACAACATAACTGTGCTTTTCCCTTGGCGCTAACTCTTAAACAATCTACTGGATTTGGGTCAAAATTTTAAACTGCCAGCATGTTAAAAATAAAAACCAGAAAAACAAACCTGGCTTTTTCCTGAACCGTTGTGAGGGTGAATGCAGGACAAGAGCCAGAGAGAAGAGTTACCATAAAAAATAACTAGAGCAAACATCCTTGAACTGATGTTTTCTATAAAAATCTGTTGGCTGTGAATTGCAAAGAGTGAAGTGGGGAAGGAGAAAGGAATGGGGGATCAAGTGGTGTCTGCTTATCGTCAACTAGCTTTCATGTAAAAGTCATGGCAGGGTCAGCAACAAACTAGCCAGGTGGCAACTCCAGGCCACGCTGCCATAAATAAATAGTTATGTACTAATGTCACACAACCAGGGCTAGATGCAAAGCATATGGGGGGAAAAACATTCTGATGTAAATATTAAAAACAAATACAAAACAAAACTAGGGTTGCTGAATTCAGGATTCGCTGTTGATACTGGATTTTGAGACGCCTGGGAAAATAAAGTGGTGAAGCGTTTTTAAAGCCTGGACTAAAAGGTTCTTTGAAATGGAGATTGTTCCCTTCAAAAAAAAAGTTCCTTAACCTTTGGCCTAAGAGAGTGTTACTTTTTGGTGTAGTAATTAAGCATTAAGAGTTGGCAAGACCACAGACCCTGGAACCAAATTTCGAGAGTTTAAACTCTACCCCTGTTGCTTACTTGTTCTCATGACCTCTGGGAAAGTTACCCTGACCTTTCCATGCCTCAGTTTATTCACCCTGCACCAAAGGGAGGAGGAGGAGGATGATAATGGCAATAGGAAATTATGAAGATTAAGTGAGTCAATGTGTAGAGAACAAACAATACCTGGTCAACAGCCACATCCATGGGACTTGCCATTATGTCAAGTGGTCTTACAAAGGTTACTTATCTTACATAGACTATCTGCCAGACACTACGCTAAGGAATCTTTCTGTTCCTTGTATTAACTTACTTAATGTTAATTGTGGTCTTGCCAACTATTAATGCTTAATTACTACACCAAAAAGTAACACTCTCTTAGGCCATGAATTAAAAATCAATTTTACAGACAAAGGAACTAAGGCTTAGATGGATTAAGACATTTATCTGAGAAAGCATATCTAAGCTAAATTTCCAACTCAGGCCTTATTCCAGATTAAAAACAAAAACAAAAACAAAACACTTTAAAATGGAAACACCATTTCTTTGCTTAAAATGATAAAGTTTGAAAAGAAACAAAACACGTGGCCTTCTAAGAACCTGATTTTTTAAATTTATTTGAGAGAGAGAGAGAGAGCACACACCAGTGAGGGGTAGTGGCAGAGGGAGTGGGAGAAGCAGACACTGAGCAGGGAACCAGTGTGGGGCTCCATCCCAGGACCCCGAGATCAGAACCTGAGCTGAAGGCAGATATTTAAAACCTACTGAGCCACCCAGGCAACCCGAACCAGATTTTTTAAAAGGGATTAAAGGGCTGATGTCCTAATAAATTGCCTCAGGAGGGCTGAGATCTATTACAACACCTCAAGAAAACAGACATTCATTCAGTGACTCATTTCTCCAAACATTTCTTGAGCGCCTACTATTTTCTGAGAGGTCAAGATACAAAAAGGAGTAAGAATTGATTTCAGTCAGTAAGCACCTAACTCTGGGGAGTGAGTTATGTGCTTTACTGTGGGCTGTTGGATGATGTCGGATTTGTTTTCTATTCCGTGTCCCTACATGACCAAAAGTGCCTTCCACGCGAGCTGCAGAAGTTGTCGGACTTCTCAGCACAAGCCAAGCTGTATGTCCATAGCTATCCCAGTGGGGATTAACTGCCAGGTTCCTGCTCTCAGAGTGCGGAGAGACTTTGGTGAAGACGACTTTCTTTGTTGGCCTCCGATTGGAGCTGCGCTAAAACGGCGCGTTTGGAAGCGTATTCAAATCGCGCGCCCAAGCAGTCTCTTTCCGGGGCTCAAGCTTAAGGATCGTGGGGCACCTTTATGCTCTGCCGCCCGGCCTGTGCGCTAGGGCTCCCTGACTTCTGGTAGCCGGGAGAGTGAATTCAGCAAACAAACGAGGTTGATCCCTGGTAGACACTGCCTGGACGGGAGCCCGCAGCGATTTAGGCGCCACGTCTGTTGACTGCAGCTACTTCCTGGTCGTTTTGCCCTTAACTATCATGGCGGCCGGTTGCCTTCGGCCGGGCCCACTGCGGCTGCTCAGAGAGCCAAGGTAGGGCAATCGGGTCTACAGCCCTCCCCCCGTCGCCGAGCAGCTGGGTGAAGCCTAAGCTGTGCAGCTAGTGGTGAAAGGGGTATAGGAACAAGCCAAAGAAGACTAGGAGCCAGCGCCTTGCCGCTGTGTGCCCACCCCTCGTCTCCCGGCACCAAGGCTGCTGGAGCCCCGGGTGTGTTTTCCTTGTCCCCGCCACTTTCCAGTCCCTGGCCCAACATGATACTGACCAAAGCCCAGTACGACGAGATAGCCCAGTGCCTAGTGTCTGTACCGCCTACCAGGCAGAGCCTGAGGAAGCTGAAGCAGAGGTTCCCCAGGTAAGTGTCCGTCTCTCCACTCGCACAGCGCTTTGCCCGCAGCAGCTGTGCCTGGGCATCCCAGCCAGCGCTTAGGAGCCACGTGTCACACATGAGCGGGGAGGAACAAGAGTGTCTGGTTGTTGGGAGATCAAGGATGTGAAAAGGTTTCTTCTTTCACCTGTCTTCCACAGGAGACTCTTAAATGGATGAATCCCTGGCAGTCTCCCAAGACCTTGAAATTAAATTCAAGTTCAGAAACGTTTATTGAAAACTTGGTGTGTTCTATGTGATGGCTGCACATAGTAGGTGCTTCATAAATGTCTGGTTAATTGACAGATACTAGGAATGAATGATAGGTGGCCGGGCCCCCTCAAAGTGGAAATGCAAATTCTAGATTCAGAAGGAGGAAATGGAAGACCTTTTTCGATTGGCCCCTGGAAACAAACAAGGGACCACAGGCCTAAAGAGGCCTCCTACTGTTCAACTTTGACTCTCTAAAGCAATTAGCTCAAGTGTTTGTCAGTCCAGTCAGAGACTGGTGCGCTAGGGATTCCACTCTTGGGTCAAGACTGGCCATTTTAACAACCATATATACATATATATATACATATATGGTTGTTAAAATATATATATATGTGTGTGTGTATATATATATATATATATATATATATATATACACACACACACACACACATTCCAGGTGTAGTTCATACTTCCCACCCTTGCACAGATAGCACCAAAGAAGTGTTTTCTTGAAGAAAGAGAGATTACTGGATAATTGGTATTAATAGAGTACAAATTGAAGAGTAAATTAAAGGTCTTTATGACCTCTATTTTTTGAAGTAGTCAGTTTTCCTCATCTGTAAAATATTTTTAATATTTTCCAGATAAAATTAAAGGCAATATTTTTCCTTTTATAGTTTTTAAGACTTTTATCAAACTTGCCAACAAGGAACAAAATTGACAGATTGGAATTTAATTTTCTTTCATTAACTCTTGCCAGCTCTGTCAATGAACAATGAAATGGGGGAAGGCTGGTTAGCTGAGGGAATAGGTAGATTTTTCTGGGCAGTTTGAAGATGGAGCTCTTGTTATGTTCTCATATTACTACTGTATTTTTGCTTCTCTTTCTTTTCCTCTCCTCTTTTTCCCCACCTCTTTTTATCTTTTTTTTTTCCCTTGTCACCTTATCTCCATAAGAAGTAACCTCCCCATATGCTTATGGAGGACTTAGGAAGTACACTAATGAAGGAGGCCCTTCGTTAGGGGCACCATGCTCTCTTGCCTATTCTCTTATGCGCTTTTTTCCCCCCTTATTCATGATATGGCCAAATATTTTTCAATTTTCCCAAATACCATTCAGGGAATAACTAACTCTTCTTCCACTGGAAACTTTATTTAGAGAGTCTGTACTACTACTCTGCAAAAGAAGGGATTAAAGGGTCATTTAGCAGCATGAGTGGAAGTTCTGTTAACAGTGTGGTTTTTGGAGTTGACTTCACAGTTTTCATAACGGCACTGTTTTACACTAGGTGGTTGTTGCAAAGGCCTTGAACAACCTTTAGATTTGGTAGTTCATTTTACTAGAGAGTCAGATAAGGACCTCATAGATAATTTCTGGTGGTTCAAATAGGTTAAGTGACTTGTCAAAATCCCAGAGATGTTTAATGGCAAAACAATGTAGAATACAGGTTTCTTGACTTTCAGTTCAGAATTCTACATTAAGCTGTCTGGATTAGTCTTCATATTAATAATAATAAGAGTGACAATTATTTTTTGTTGGCATTTGCATACACTGAGTTCTAAAGAAAAAGTACTGAAATGGTTTTGTTCTTGTTTTTAAGATTTTATTTGAGAGAGAGAGAGGGAGAGAGAGCATGTGCAGGAGCATGGAGGTTGGGGAGCAGGGGGAAAGGAAGAGTGAGGGGGAGAGGGAGAAAGAGAATCCTAAGTAGACTCCATGCCGGGTACAGAGCCTCATGCAGGGCTCCATCTCCCCACCCCGAGATCATGACCAGAGCTGAAATCAAGAGTCAGAAGCTTAACACACTGAGCCACCCAGGCTCCCCAGTACGGAAATGTTTTTTAAAAGTTGCTAAAGTTTTATCTTCCTGATTTTAAAAGTTGTGCATGCTCAGTAAAGAAAACAAAAAGTATTCATAATTGCATGGCCCAGAAAAGTTCTTTTAACATTTTATGTATTTCCGTGTAGTCTTTTTTTCAGTGTAATACTGCCCCTACTAATATAGTTTGTAGGTCTTCCTGTTCTTACTTCACATATTGTGAGCACTTCTCATAAAATTCTTCACAATTTGTTTCAAATAAATAATAATATCACATTCTATATGTACCATCACTTTCTTATTATTGGACATCAGAAGTTTTGTTTTTCTAATTTTCTGATATAGTTGTTATATAATGCCCAGTCTTCTGCTTATTTTCTTACTTTAGATTCACAGATGTGAGAGTGACTGTATCCGTAGTTTCCAGACTTTTTGGTCTCCAGATCTCTTTATGCTCTAAATAAGCCTCAAAGACCCCAAAGAACTTTTGTTTAGATTACATCTGTTGATAGGTACCAAAATACAAATTAAAATTGGGAAATTAAAAAAAATCTTTAATTTATTTAAAAATGACAATAATAAACCCATTTTGTGTTAACATATTTTTATGATTAATAACCATCATTTCAAAAAAGTAGTGAGAAAATGGCATTGTTTTACACTTTTGCAGATCTCTTTAGTGGCTGTCTTAAATAGAAGGAAGACATCTGCTTCTGTATTCAACCTGTTGTAATATGTTGTTTTGATTAAAGAATATGAAGAAACCCTAGCCTCAGACAGATGTAGTTGGAAAAGAGAAGAATAATTTAATAGGCTTTCTAGATAATGTGGATATTTTTGTTACTACATAAAACCTAACAAGTGGTATTTTCTCAAAGGTTAATTTACAATGTAGAATGTGAAACCATATCATGGAGCTTTTCACTCTGTTATATTACAATCCACTGGCCTGTCTTGAACTTTGAGTGGATCTTTCACCCATGCATGATTTTTATCATCCATGCATTGTTTGTTTGTAAAATGTTGGTTATGAGTTATGCAAATCTTCCAAATGTTGTCACCTTTCATTATACATTATCAAAAAATCATATTCATTAATATCCCCACTGATCTCATCAGAAAAGTATGTAAGATTTGAAGCTGTCAGGCTTATGGTGATGGGTGCAGAGTTTTCCAATATTTGAATTTTCCCTTGAAAGCAAATTTTATCATTGCAGCAAATATTATCAGTTGTTCTCTTTGAAGTGACAGGCTCACATTGTTTATTTTTCAGAAAATGTCTTCCAGATACCCAAATCTAAATAATTATACTTTGTTCATTGCTCATTCAAGTAAAAAAGTTGTCCCATGGAAAAAGTGGCTAGTTCAGCTCTACAACAATCATGTAAGTGTTCTCCCTGAGTCAGCCATCATACTTTGATATGCCGTAGATGTGCTTTGTATTTGCTTCTTACTTTGTCATATAGAATGTTAAAAGGATGCATATTCAAAGGTTGAGGTTTAATAAAATTAATAAGTGAATCTTAAGATATTCTTATATGAAACTGGCCTTTTTTTTTTTTTTTTAAGTAAACCCTATGCCCAACATGGGACTTGAACTCACTACCCTGAGATCAAGAGTCAGCATCCTCTACCAACCGAGCCAACCAGGAGTCCCAAACTGGTTTTTTTTTTTTTTTTTTCTTTGTCCTGCAAGTGTGTTGCAGTGAAATTTACCGTGACTCCTAGAACAGTTTGCCTTGATTTATGCGTAGGGGCTAGCAGTTTTACCCACTATTGTTTTTGTATCATCCATGCAGATTTCACACAGGGAAAAAGGTAAATCATGTCTTACTAGTTCCATAAAAATAGTTTTGACTTTGTAGACCCCTGAGAGGGTCTCAGGGACTCCAGGAGTCCACTGGAGTCCACTGACCACACTTTGACAACTATGAGCTATTTCAAATCAAAGGATATGTATATTTTTTTTTTTTTTTTAAAGATTTTATTTATTTATTTGAGGGAGAGAATGAGATAGAGCATGAGAGGGGGGAGGGCCAGAGGGAGAAGCAGGCTCCCCGCCGAGCAGGGAGCCCGATGCGGGACTCGATCCCGGGACTCCAGGATCATGACCTGAGCTGAAGGCAGTCGCCCAACCGACTGAGCCACCCAGGCGCCCAGGATATGTATATTTTGAAGGATTTTGGTGTATATTGACAAATTAGTATCAAAAAGATTATACTAAGGCACCTGGGTGGCTCAGTTGGTTAAGTGTCCAACTCTTGATTTCAAATCAGGTCATGATCTCAGGGTTGTGAGATGGAGCCCCCGCCGTCCCTTGGGCTCTGAGCTAGGCCTGGAACCTGCTTAAGATTCTCTCCCTCTCCCTGTGCTTCTCCCCCCACCTCTCCCCTGCCTCTCTCCCTCTCAAAAAAAAAGAAGAAAAAGAAAAAAAAAAGATTATACTAATCCTATTACTACCAGGGCAGGGGAGTATCTGTCTCTACAACTTTGGCCAGCATTAAAGAGTGTCATTATTTAATCTTTAGTATGATTGATCAAGAGTGACATTTTGTAATTTGCATTTTTTATTATAGTGCATTGTGTATTTCCCCAGTTGTTTATTGACCATTTAACTTTCTTCTTTTTGAGTTACCTGCCTGCTGTCCTTTGTCTAATTTTATATTGGAGTGTTTGCTATTATTGTTTATTGATTTGTTATTGTTTAGTGATCTGCATATGTTAAGGATGTTGATCCTTTACATGTCATATCTGTTGCAGATATTTTCCCAGTTGTTTGCTTTTAAATATTGTTCTATTTTTTATTTTTTTAAAGTTCTTTTTAAAGATTTTATTTATTTATTTGAGAGAGAGAGCGTGCGTGAGTGGGGGCTGGGGGGTTGGAGAGGCAGAGGGAGAAGCAGACTCCCCCTTGAACGGGCAGCCCACTATGGGGCTCCGTCCCAGGACCCTGAAATCATGACCTGAACCGAAGGCAGACCCTTAACTGACTGAGCCACTGAGGTGCCACTTTTTCTGTTTTTTATATGCTTAACTTTAAGTTTATCCTTTTTTGCTGAGAAAGTCCTGTCCTGTCCTAAGACATGAAAACTAAATCTTCACCTAAATTTTCTTCTAGATTCTTTGTGGCTTTCTTTCTTATTAATTTTTTAATTTGTCTAGCTAAAAGGTAAAGATGTGGCTTAATCCCCACCCCCCCCATACACTCACTATGGCTTCTTGCTAGCCTCACTTATCCATGACTTCCTTGTTTTCACTGAAATTACAAATTTATGTCTTTACAAGTCACTAGGTTGAGCCTATGCAGTCCTCTTAACCCTCTGGTTTTATAATCGTTCAATTTAAAATGAAGGGATAAGGCTTTATGATGTCTAATATTGTACAGCTCCAAAATTCACCCTCCTATTCTTTTCTGATCTGCAGTTTTACAGATAATGGACCCTTTGGGCCCAAGAATATAGGGCATACTGTATCTAAGTACTTGCTGAGGATACATTCATTGATTTGCATCTCCCAGCTTATTTCCTGGACCTCCTTATTCAGGTAGAAGCCCCCCAGCCCAGTCAGGTTATATTTTACATTTTTTTTTCCTGCCTAAACATTACATATGTATCTGATTTTAGTCATTCTTTGAGAGTTCCCATATACAGTTCACCCAGGTTCCCCTAGTGTTAACCTCTTACATAACCATAGTACAATTATAAAAATCAGGAAATTAATTTTATTGTAGTTCGGTTAATTAATCTATAGGCCTGTTTTGAACTTTTGCTGGATTTTTCACTAACATCCCTTTGCTATTCCAGGATCACACATTACATTTAGTTGTCATATCTTCTTAGGCTCCTCCAGCCGGTGGCTGTTCCTTACCATTATTTTTTGTCTTTTATGATCTTGACAGTTTTGAAGAGTACTGGCCAATTATTTTGTAGAATGTCCTTTGTACTTGATGTTTTGTCATGATTAGATTGAGGGTAAACCTTTTTGGCAAAAATACCCCAGAAGTGCTGTTGTACCCTTCTCCGTACATCATCTCAGGGGGTGCATGACTTTTTATGTTTTATTGCTGGTAAGGTTAACCTTATTCACTTGGTTAAGGTGTGATGTCTGCCAAGTTTCTCCATTATAAAATTACTACTATTCCCTTTCCAATAATTACCTTGTGGGGATATCCTTTGAGTCTATGCAAATATTCTTTTTCTCATATCACACTTTTCTGTTGATATAAGCATCCATCAGTGGTTCTTGCTTGAAATTGTTATTACCGGTATTTGCCTAATGGTAATTTTCCTATTTCTCTCACTGGAATACTCTTTCAACTAATATCATTTACTACCACCATTTCATGTGAAACAATCCATCACACAGTCAGCCCATGATTTTCACTGGTACTTGCAGTTCATTCACCTCTCTTGGCATTTTGTCTGTCATAATTCACTGTGTGCTCACTATGTCTGCGGCACTATTCGAGTATTTTTTAGAAAACAGATAAGACATTGTAGTCATTAATTTTGAATAACTTGTAGTCTGAGGAAAGAGTTTAAGACATATCCAGTAGCCGTAAATTATTAGAATCACAGAATCCACAAAGAATTTGTGGAACATTTACTACATGTATCTTGAGTCAAGTGGGTTTCTTTGAGGAGATATGCCTTGGTTAGAAATTCTTTTGCTGATAAACTAAGCCCTTTGGCACAAATTTAATTTTTCCCTGAGTTCCCTTGCCGTGCATTAGTTATTTGGTTGCTATTTATGCCTATACTAACGAGTCAGAAGTCAAACTCTTGATACCATACATCTCTAAGCAAGCGTCTTTACATTACAGCTATATCTTTTCCCTTAGAGATTCTGGCTCAGCTGTTTCTAAGAGTGCCTTCCCCATTATGTTTTCTGTCTCGGCCCACAACACCTACTGTTTTCCCACTCCTGGGTCATAGTATAGGCAACCATTTACTCATATGAGGCTGTTCCTAGATAAATCTCACAAGGAGTAGTTAAAAACTTGTTTGGCCGGGCTCCCTGTATTTAAACCAATAGAGTTGGTTCGTTTTCTTGAGATCTTCACCTACTTTTACCTGAGAACTGGAGGTAGGGCTGGCTGTATTGTGTATTTGCCAGGGTAGAACTTAGTGGTAGTTGATGGTGGACCTAGGGTCTGGTCTAGTTAGGAGTGGAGTAGCTAAGGGACTTGCTTGGGACAAGCACAGTTTTATTTAAGTTTTACCTTTGTTCAGGGTGTCTTAGTTTATTTTGGTGCTGCTGTTGACTACAGTTACCCTTTTTTGAATAATGTTACCCCCCACCTCCAGTGATGCATTTTAAGCTATTCTCTTGATCCATGGGGAGTCTTGTATTCCGTTGTGTTTTGCTTCCTATAACAGTTTGTTCTTGGGGAATGACTTGGTTTTGCCACCTTTATCTGAGTCACAGTTGCCTCATCTGTAAAAAAAAAAAAAAAAAAAGGGATAGAGCTCCACTGCTAAGAAGTAGAAGAGGGATTCAAACCCAGGCAGGGTCCGGCTGCAGACTCTTACTCTTACTCTGTGTATTGCCTCTTGCCATTCAGTTCCTTAAGTCTGTGGTGAGGATTAAGTAAAATAAGGCATGTAAAACACTTAGCATAGTGTAGACGTTCTGATAAGTATTTAATGGATGGTAAATATGATTATTGTTATTATTAGGATTTAGTAGCTGGCCTATAGTAGAAGAAATGTCTGAGTACTAACCTTCCGAAACATATAAAACAAAATTTTGCTTTGATATGGATCAGTTGATTATATGGCTCTGAACACATGGATTTAATCATTAGTTGAATATGGCCCAGATATCAGAAACTTGTCTTAAATCTTTCATAGTAATATATAATGTCATTTAGAAAAAAAAACAAAATCAAACTTTTGAACCCAGATGCACTGATTTTTAAGAATTACGGTAGCACATTGCAGTCTATAATTAGTAGTGATTTACTTAAATTGGAAGATTATTCCTATTCGCCTTGTTCTCACAGTTGAATTGATAGTTGGTTCTCAATTTGTGGTCAATTTTCTATTCTTTTGATAATGCTGTGGTGCACCTGAGTTCCAGAATAATGAATGAGAATAGCTTGTAAAGGGAGAAAAAAATCAGCCTTTTATTGAGCTGGAAATTCTTTTGGTGGTTTTGCTAAGGAAATAAAACGAATTTACATGACTTTCAAAAATAGTACTCATATACTTAGGAAATATATCTAGGAGTATTTTTTTGGTCTTTAGGGCAAATTGGAAAAGAAATTGGCCTAAAAAGTGGCCTAAGAAAAGAATATGGTTATTTCATGTATTTCCTTTAGTCATCTTTTAAAATATGACTTTTTATTTCATAAGATTTCAGGTTTGGGCGCCTGGGTGGCTCAGTTGGTTAAGCGACTGCCTTCGGCTCAGGTCATGATCCTGGAGTCCCGGGATCGAGTCCCGCATCGGGCTCCCTGCTCAGCAGGGAGTCTGCTTCTCCCTCTGACCCTCCCCCCTCTCATGTGCTCTCTCTCATTCCCTCTCTCTCAAATAAATAAATAAAATCTTTAAAAAAAAAAAAAAAGATTTCAGGTTTTTATTTTCTTGTTGCATTGTACACCTAGCCTTAAAGACTCTTCTGGAAGGTTATTTTATTAAGGATATGGCACCTTGTGCTTTGATCAGATATCTGTGCCTTTTTGGATTTTCATGGTTGCAAAAGTAGCTTGAATTTCTACGAAAGAGTATTTGGAGAAAACCTCAGATAATGTTATCTTGAGAAGAACCCATGCTGACTCTATTTCTTATTAGTTTGAGGGGGGAAGTTTTCATGTTATTAGATTATTAACTTCATTTTAAAGTCTATATTCAGACATCAAACTTTAGTCTACTAAGTAATAACTCGTATCAGAATGTTTACAGACACAATAAGGAGGAATTATATATCTCCCTAGGAGAAAAATGTTCAATAGATGTTTAGGGTAATAATATCTTATTATTTGACTTTCAGCAAATGTTGACTGAATTTACCAGTATGTTTTTATTACACCTTTTGTGCAGTTTTGCCATATTGGTTGAATTTTCCTTAAAAACAAAACAATCAATATACAAGTACTTTTCCAGAGTTAAGTAGGAAAAGTGACCTTAATGTATAAAAGTTACATACCGGTGTGAAAATCATATGGGAGATGGGTAAAGAATAAATTTTCCTTTATTTTCAGTTGGCTTTTTCCTGAGAGGAAATGTTTTCAAATGTTTAATTCAAGGTGCCTTTCTCTCTTTCTGCTGTTAGATTTCTTCTCCCATGAGCTGGTACACAGTGAACACAGTAAAGGTGTTGAGGTGCAGCTTCTAACTGAATGACGAGTCTCCATTTCTTAGGGGAACAGAGCACACAGCCAGCTCCAGGATGGTTTGCTCGCTCCATGGGCTTTGAGACCAGCATGGAGCAGTCTGTGCCTTGTGTATTAAAGATAGTAATAGCTGGTCAGAAGTCCAGCTATTACTGGACTTTGGGGTCCAGTAATAGCCTGGCCACTTTGGGGTACTAAATACCTGCCTCTACTTTAGTTCTTTCCTCTTTCTTTCCATCCCTACCTTTCAGGAGGCATCTTGATATAATGTATTTAAGAGTTAATAGTTCTTCTTCATAACTCAAAGCTTCCTTCTTGCCAGGGAACAGTGACAGGATTGACATTGTCAACTTTTTCAAGTGCTTTCTCTTGCCTGAGGGCTGATCTTTTCTGTTCCTTCTGGTTTCAGGACAGTGCATAAAGTTTTTTTATTTGTCTTTTAACCTAAAACAGGATAAATACAAGATTAGAGTTTACAGCTCATGTTTGGTATTCAAATCGTGACCTGATAAACACCTGAAGTATCATTGAGATAATGGAGAGGTCTGCAATTTTCTATCCAAAGCAAAGTGTTAAAATATCTTAAGAATTATTTCCTTATTTCCTTTATGTGTTTTCAATATTGAGATTCAGCTGCTTAAAATGTTTGAAAACTTTTAAACTTAGAGAAATAACTTGAAGACCATGGGAATAAATATTTTGAATCTGAGAAAGCAGTACAAGCAGAGGAAAAAGTAAGTGGATTCATGTTTTTTGATACTGTTATTCAGTCAAATAAGTAAGTACTGGGTCTTTCCCTGACCAGGTGCTGGCACCTGCTAATTGGAGTGATTCTGTATGAAGCTTGGGCTTTTTCCGAGGATGTCCTGGGAGTGGTAGTCATTTACAAGACTAAGACTTAAAAATACATGGTACGTTGTCACCCTCCTCTCCCCTCCAACATAATTCATCTATTTCTCACATATTTATTTTTATTATTGTTGAGACTTGTCCTTTGCTCCAGGCTCAAGAAAGGATGAGCTGTAAACTCTAATCTTGTATTTACCCTGTTTTAGGAAATAGGAGGCATAGCACGCCCTTGATACTTACCAGGGTTATCACTTCATGACTGATGGAATCTCCAAACATGCAGTGAGCACTAGAGAGGATGGCAAAGGTCTAAAGCTTTGTGGTGCAGGTGTTTGGTTAAGCTCACTTAGTAGCTGATTGATATGGTCTTCCCCAAGTCAGGCTAGTGGTATGAAAGATTCAGATTTATACTCCTCAAACTCATGAATTACGTTTGTCATGAATATTTGTGATCACTCTCAGAGGGTCAGGGGATGACCCTGGCGATGTTTAATCTAGGAATGCTGTGGGTACCCAACTCCAGGGCCAGCATGAATAGAAACACAGAGTGAAATCTCTTTGTGGTTTGTCACTCATGGCTGTGCCACATCTTAGCCTCCTGAGATTCTCTAACTTATAGGGTGGTGTTTAAGACTAGTAGGGGAATAAGGCTCTTTGTAGGGATAGCCTTCTTGGTAGATGGGACGTGGGAGAGTAAAGCGTCATTTAAATGCATCTTTATACAATCACATTTGAAATTAGACTGGCAATTTATTTTTTTTCCTCTTTTGTTTCTGTCTATAACTCTTCCAAGCTGATACCATCTTTTGCTCAAGGTATATTACACTGCTATTTGTTTTTGCTGATAATATTGGTAGGGAAAGCTAATAAAATTTGAAATTAACTTGCACTTCAAGCCCCATTTAGCTAAGATAGTAAATGGACTGGGGCTGTGAGAGAGACTCTTCGTTGTATAGCATTAAAAAACCCCACAGACTCTTACAGTTTAGATGTAACAAATAGCTCACAAACATCATTTCTTAACTGGCGAAGTCAACATTATCTGGATTCTTATTTCATGAGGCCAACTAAAATACATATGTAAAAATAAAATACATTTAACCTCCAGTTTATAACGTTTGAATTTTTATTTGCACTGTGGTGGACATACTGGAGACTCTTCCGGCGCAAATCACAAAAGTTTCTCCAGAGGAACCTGCATACCTGTCTCATTATTTTAGATTCAGTGACTTCTAGAGGGTTGGATTGAGATACCAATTAGCCACCATCTAGTCAAATCAGTTAATGTTGTCGACGCAGAAACCGAAGGAAGAGTGCAACCGGGTGATTTGAACAAAGTTACACATCTGGAGGTCAAACTCTCCCTTTGTGCTCTTTAACTAGAGATCTCAGATTCCTGTCTCCTGAGGGGCCAGGCAGGTACCAACAAGGAGTGAATGAATGAAGCTGGCCTGGTTGGGATCATGGCTAAGGGAAAGGACAGTCGTGGGTACTAATGTGGCAATGGCCACCTTATGCCACCTTATGCCCTGTGCCGCCGGGTCTTTTATTCTCTAGAAAGCAGCTCTCTATCTCACTTCTTAGAAGAAATATTCTGAGTTTTAAATGTTGTCACTTTGTTGGAATTTTTAAAGACACTGTGGGCCACTGGTTTCCTGCCAGACAGAACAAGTCTGTGGGCTGAATTTGGCCCACAGCCAGCGGGTGCTGGAGCAGGCTCTTTCTGGCTTGTGCGAGCTGATGATAAGTATCTTTTCCTGACTCTACATAAACTGTGACCTCACGTCCAGTAGCTTAATATCAGCCACGGCGGGAGTGTTTACACCACAGAAATTGGCTAACGTGTGACAAACCTGGGCTCTCCCCACTGCCACCAAAGGCATTTCTTAAGCCCCCCTCACCACTGCATACCATCACCAATTTGAGACTTTTGCATTGCACGTTATGGCCCTATAACATGTCTTTTCCAGAATTTTCTTAACCCAGTTTATTCTGTTTTTTTTTATCGCTTTTTTTTTCTAAAAGGACTCAAAATGCTTACATCTGTATTTCATTTATTCTTACAATATTTTTGTTGGGCTATTCCCCCCTTTTTTTTGTCTAAAGAGAGGATACATATATTTTTTTCCCTACCATAGTGAATGT
The DNA here is from genome assembly GCF_002201575.2 of Neomonachus schauinslandi. Classification (NCBI taxonomy): domain Eukaryota; kingdom Metazoa; phylum Chordata; class Mammalia; order Carnivora; family Phocidae; genus Neomonachus; species Neomonachus schauinslandi. The sequence goes on from NC_058411.1 coordinate 77,955,562, forward strand.
GGGAACTAGAATGCCAGTTGTGAGCCTTAGCAGTACCTAGTATATTATTGGTATTATGATATATATCATAATGGACATTTGATTGAACTGACCTGAGAAAAATGCTGCCTGGTTAAAAAAGAAAAAAAGCCACATATATATGTCTCATTTAAGGAAAATTGATTCCTTTCGAAATAGATTAATTAGCTAACTTTAGGGATATTACAGTGATTCTTTACTCTCTCTGGGAATTTGGAAATGTTCCAATGGTATACCTGAGGGTTTATCATGTCAGAAATTATTTTTTTGAGAAACTTCAAGCTTAGCTGTTATGTCTTCGGTTGGCGGTCACTCCAGTATAAAAAGAAAATAAGGCATCTCTGTAATTATAATGAAAAATAAATGGGAAGATACCCAGTTGATTATAATTTGATTTTGTCCAATTTTATAAAGATTCAATTATCACATGTTCAAATGTGTTTCTTTTCTACGTTTAAAGTGTCAGTAATAAAGTAATATGACAATATATAGCTAAAACAAATGGATAATAAAATTAACAACATTAGGCAAGAATATGTGCCTTTTAGAATAGCAAGAGAAATTCTTTGTGGGGATAAGCCCACATGAGTGGGCTGGCCAAGTGGTGTTGAGTTTGGCAGAGTTGTCATAGCCTGTGCTTGACTTTGGGTGCTTTATTAGCTCTCTCTGCTTATGGTTAATTATTTTATAAATCGATAGGAGGCAAAACCCATTATTGGGAACTCCAGAAGGTGGTTCAGGTTTTTGTTGTAAAGGCAGTTTTATAAATTGGCTTAAAGAGCTTGGTTCTGGAAATAGACATATGAATTCTGGCTTCATGAGTTACTTGCTGGGTGACCTTGGGTAACTTTCTTCATGGCTTGGTGCCTTATTTATAAAATGGGATTGTTATGAACTTGAAATGTGGTAGTACATATAAAATGAGTAGCATAGTTCCTAATACTGTGCTGAATAAATTTTTGCTATTTCTGTTATTGTTACCATTATTGATTTAAGGATGTTCATTGCAATGGTATTTTTGCTTATAATAATTAGACTCAGAACATCAGAACTGAAAAAATTTTGCCTAAAACCAGCCCCTTTATTTTCTAGGTTTCCAAAGTGTTTTTCATTTTCTCCCAGGATAATAGGAAACCTACTTTTAGTCAATTACAGTAAAGTCCTTAGATGATAGTGGCAACCAAGATGGGATATTTTTTGGGATGACAGATGAGGATATGTAGGTTTAGGTTGATTCTTCTCCCCCCCCCCCCCCCCCCCAGGGTAAGTGAGAATGTTAAAACCTGAAAATTTTTAAGTGTTTTCTTAAATACTTAAGGAAGGAGTCTAATTACTCTTCAAATATAAACTTCCATATTCTGGAATACTTTTATATTCCCGCCCTACCTTGATAGCAAGGTGGTTATGAATTTATGAAAGATATTAGGATGAATACCAGTTTTGGAGTCAGGGTTCTGCCACCAGGAACTAGCTGGAGTCCAGTAATTATGTGAGTTCAGGTGTAAGTCTTCCAGGGCATGGAGATTTTGTGGGATGCTCCAGATCATAATATGAGTGTAAACACTGGTTTTAGTGTTTAATATAGGTATTAATAAATTTGAAGAATGAGTGCTTTTTAAACAATCTTAAAATCTATTCATGCTACTAATACTGATTATGAAAAGGTCTTGTGGTAAACACAAAGAAATTGCATAAACTTTTTAAAGAAAATAGGTATATTGCCCCTTAAGGCTTTGGTTATTAGTAATTACAGTGTATCCTAGAATGCTGCCTGCAAAGAATTTGCTTAATTTATCTTATTTGTGCAGTTCTGCCAATCATATCGTTGGAATAATAATGAATTGGGCAAGATAGTAATTCTTCCCCTTCTTTTTCTATTCTGTTTACTGTAGAGCATATCTTCTAGGTTCTAGGTTGAGGAGAGGCTTTTAGGTTTAGACCTATTTCACACTTCACTTAAGCTACTTAGACCAGATTGGAATAAAGGTATTAAAACTGGTTAGAAATCATTGTGTTTAATAATAATAATACTTAAAAATTTGAATGATACTCTGAAAAATAGTGCCTGTAGCCAAAGGTAATGGAAAGTCATAATTGTACTATGGAATGTATTTTGAGGACAATGCCTTATAACTCTTCTGAAGTGTGAAAACCAGACTCGGTTAGTTTTATTTCATCTGTTAAGGGTGTGTAAGGAGTCTAGATTTGGTACATTGTCATGAAAAATATTTTATTCATGTTATAGCTTTTTGGACAATTGTATTCTGCACTGTATTACAATGGCACAATAAATTGCTGAATATACTGTCTGCTGAATATGACTTTACCATGAAAAATTTGATGCATGGAGAAGGAAAGGTTGGAATATATCAACCTTTTCTGACAAGGGACTTTGAATTTTGACCTAATACAGGTGACCTTTGTGCGCAATAAAAGTGAGCTTAATCTTGAGGTCAAGGTTGAGGTGAATGGCAGAGCTTATGCTGATTGTGGGTACTTTGGAGCCTACCCAGCTATTGGCTAAATGGGAGTATGACACTTTTTTTTTTTTAATTTTTAGCATTTTCAGGAGCTTATTTATAGCAAGTTGTTTAGCTCTTTAACACTACCCCATTTCCTCAAAGCTCAGCTATCTGTTTAGTTGTGGTAAGTTCGTCTGTTTATTTATAAAGTTTACTGTTTCTGAGTGAAAGGTATGAGTGTGCTATTATTTACTGTTCCATAGATAAGCCATAGCTAAAAATAAAAATGTTCTTAATGGCTTAAAGAAAAGACAACTGACATATATAACCTTGGAAATGAAAATATATCTTCTTTTAAGAGGTTTATTTCTTTGAGAAGTTGAACTCTTATTATCTAACTTTGGAACTGTCAGAAGAATTTTTAAGTAGTTTGTACATTTATCTAGATTATAATTAACCGAACTCTCATGAATTATTGTCTTAAAAGGTTTAGATGATTTAGAGATGGGTTATTCCCTTGAAAGTTCCTTTGAAATGTATCCACTAATGCATTTACATTAGAATATTACATGATATAAAATATTTTAAAGGTTTTTCTTGCTGTACATAAAAGGAAAATTATTTTAAAACACAAATTTCACTATTAAATATCTCAACTGTTTTGTCATAGGTAAATTACATCTTAGCAAACATCAGAAAAGAAAAAAAAAACCTGTCAATGTTGTATTGTCTGAATATTGTCTGAACTTAGTGAATATTCTGCCCAAATAATTGTTAGAAGCAACAAACAGCTCAGGGGAGAGTGTCAGAGCCTCTAATGGAAAGAACTTCTACTCTTTTAATCGAGCCTGCAAAATATATTCCCTGGGACTGATCAGCTCTGAAGCACTGAGGTTTGATGATTGGAATGGCAGGAAACCATGCTTTCAGGACATAATGAATTGACGAGGCCATCCATCATTTGTTAGCATACTCTGAAACGTGGGCTATGTGTGCAGAGGCCTGTGATTTAGTAAATACTTGGGAGATGAATAGAGCTTACACACAAGGGAAGATATTGCTGTCCTTCAGCAGCCTGAGACCCAGGCGCCTGCTGAGAAGGCCATCTGACGGCACATCATCAGTAACCGGCCTGTCACAGTCAGCGGTGCCCACCGACCATCGCCAGTATATTAAATGCATTTTTAATATCTGCTTCAGTAGATTTAATGAAGAAAATTTAGTTTCCATACTCCAAGCACTGCTTCTTCAAGTGTTCTAAAGCATGGACTCTTGCCTACATAAGAAAGGGGGAAGACCATGTCGGCAGTTGGGAGAGTTGATGGAAAAGGACACCCAGACAAAATAATGTGCAAATAAAAAATGCTTCTAGCGGAGTTGGCATCTTGTTGATGTAAAAAAGCTCCTTTTTTTTTTTTTTTTAAAGTGGCTTTTGATTAGTTCCTTATATCCTAATTCCCTTTTCTCACAGGCCCTTTCCCTAGGAGGGTTGAACCTACTGGTAAGAGATGTCAGCCTTCTGATCAGAAAGGAAATATTAGAAGGTGAATATTATGGTTTGGCATAATTTGGATAGAGAGACTCAATTTTAAATTAGTTTGTGTTTTGAGATACTGTTTGATTCTTAGGATTTTTGCATGAAGATATAAATATAAAGTAGGATTTTTCTTACCTAGTTACTTCCACATTTTTTAACATTGAACTTTACTCATTAATCAAGTTAGTATAGTTTTGTCTGGTGTCATACAGAACAACTCAAAATGAATGAAAAAAAGTAGTTGTCATCTTGATTAAAGAGTGCTCTTCTTAGACTATAATGTTTCTTTAAAAATTGTAATTCTAAAATGTTCTATTTTTGTATTCCGGCATGTAGATTCATTCTTTTTAATGAGTTTCAGTGTTGACATTATTTACTACAAAACAGCAAGACAACCAATTAGATATTGTTGCAAGCATGCACTTTAAGGGTTTCCCCTCTTGTTTAAAAAAAAAAATACAGAATATGCTCTCATGTTCACAGAAGAAGAAGCTACGGAATGGGACCTATAAATCTGATTCCTGCATGTGTCAAAACAGTAATGTATTAAATGCATATTATTATAAAAATTTAAGACATGTCTTAAACACACTTACATTTTTATAACACATGGCAATATTAAATAATACATTTCCTTGTTAGCATCTGTTTGCCGTCATTGTTGGCAAGGCCTATGATTTATTGCTTAAATTAATGACCAAGACCATTTTGGACCTGATATATGCCCCTAAGCTTATTACATCACTAAATAAAATAAAATGTATGCACTTGTGACAGAGTTATTTTTATAATTGTTTATCCCTTTAAGTGCCCTATTCAGTGATTCACTGAAAGGTTCATAATGGTTGGCTTGTAACCAGAAAATAATCTCAGAAAGGTAAAACATATTTCTTGTCTAGAAATAAAATACCAGAGTGATGGTGATGATAGGGGTCCCAGCAAGAATTTGCAACACTCAAACCCGTTGTTCTTCAGTGCGCTCAATTAACTCTTGCTGAATTTTTTTTGATGCATGCCTCCCTCCCCGCCCATTTTAAAAGCTATCTATTATTACTACAGCTCGTCTTCATATACACCCTTCAATATGGGTGAGGTGGTTTTGCTCTGACATAAAGCTGCAAGGGTTAAATTGTTTTTTACTGATGATTTTTCAGGTGCCGTTCTCACCATGCATGAAACTGAGCAAGGTTATTTCCCTCTTATTCATTCTTTTCTTTTGTGAGATTGGAGCTTTACTGTTTTTATATTGAACTCTATTTGACTTCATAGTCTTTATCTTTCCTTTCTGAGGGTGCAGTATGAGAGACCCTTTAGTATTCCTGCAGTAACCTGTTATTCATCTAGAGTCACTCTGCTGCCCGACTTGTAAGACAATACAATATGGCTTCGTGGGTTCCTACTGCACATGAAGTATCTCATTGACTGTCAGCGCGCCTGTCACATGATGGTGGTAAGGCAAAGTTTTGGGGAAGCTTAAGCCTTGCTTCTGGACCGCAGTGTCTATGCCTTGAAACAGATGGAGGCCCTTTGGGTACCTGAGAGTAATCCTTGTGGGAAGATGATTATTTTGTAGATATCTTGGGGTGATTATTGCTTATAACTGAAAACAAAACTTAGTTCCTGAGAAAGATCTTTTTCTTGTCTTCATCTCTTTTTACCGCATTTTAAACCAAACAGTTCATTGGAAATCGAAACAGATTTTGTTTTTTGTTTTTGTTTTTTTCCTTAGTATTCTTTCCCAAGGAACTTGATCTGGTAAAATTTTTAATGGTTCTCTCAAAAATGATCAGGCCAACGAACATTTGTGATTTTCTTGAAGAGCTATATTGGCCTTTTCTACCTCAGGCTCTCATCTCCCATCTCTGATCTTTTTATCTTCCTTTTTGTCTCATCTTCCTTGCCTGGGAGACCTTTCTCCAGATGAAACATTTTAAAGGAAAATTGATGATGAATGAGAGTCTTGAGTGCCCATATCTAATTCCCTCTCTCTCTCTCTCTCTCCTGTTCCCTCCCCTACTTTTTTTTTGTCCTTTGAATATTTGAATATTGGTTTAGATCCACTAAGAATTTTGTTGTTGTTGTTCATTTGGAATGTATACGTTCCTGTCTTTTGCTTTCTATTTGATTGATTGTGAATTCCTCAAGGTTAGGAGCCATGTGTTTTGCTGCCATTTTATCTTCCAATTCTACCATGGTATTGTGGTATTGTGGTCCTTTGTGCAGTCAGTGAATTCCTACTAACTTTCTAATATGGGTCAATGCTTATTTCTATGATCTCTCTCTCTTTTTAAGACTTATTTATTTATTTGAGAGAGAGAGAGACAGCACTAGCAGGAGAAGCAGAGGGAGAGAGAATCTGAAGCAGACTCTGTGCTGAGCATGAAGCCTGACTCGGGGCTCAATCCCATGACCCTGAGATCGTGACCTGAACCAAAACCGAGAGTCGGACGCTTAACCGACTGTGCCACCCAGGCGTCCCTCTATGATCTCTTTTGCGGAGGAGAGAATTTAAAGGTGTGTTTCTTCATTTTGGCCACTACTGTTCTGTCTAGTACCATACAAAGGAGTTGCTATTCTTTCCTAAGATTGTTTCTTAAGCTCCCACTCCCTGGGTTAGGATGTTTAAGTCCTATTTAAAAATATTAAAATATTCAGTAGGCAGCTAAGTGCTTAGCCTAGTGTACTACTTAACACTAAATGAAAGTAAAATATAACACAGACATGGAGCCATTTGTTATATTTTAGTAGATGAAGCAATGGCGGTGTAAACCTTAACCTTGTAATTTTGTGAGTTCCACTTTATCATGTAGCTGTAAGGGTAATCAAAATAAATCACAGGAGATGAATAAATATTTTCTAGTGCTTTCTCTGTGCTTTCAGAAGTGATGTTTGATCCATGAAATTTTAGTAAGTGTATTAAATAAAACAATATGATGTGCACTGTGTCAGATCTGATAAATTATTCGGTATAGGACATTTATACAACATATGTTGAGCTGCTACATGAACAGCTTTTAATGACTATAAATTATGTTAATCTGTCTTGCCATTTTTACATTTTGTTAAAAATCGCACAATTTGTATTGTAGATATTTATATATATGTTTGCGGGGGTGGGCAGGGAGAAGAAGAAGGCATAAGAAGGCACAGGTCATCTCTGCGATGTTCTGACAGTGATCCGGGGCTCCTCAGCTGTGCAGTGTACATAACACAGATGTTGGGGAGTCATCTGTCAGCCATGCCTCTCCTATGGAGTTAAAGTTCTAGAGGGAAAAGAATTTGACACAGTGCTGTCACTGTTACATTTTCACAATAGAAGAGCATGCAAATATTGAACCTCCTGCTTAGCAGTAGTGCCCTGTCTAATGTCTGTGCTAGTTAGAATAAAAAATCATGGGTGCATCTTGGGCTCAGAGATCTGACAAAGGTCATGCTATGTTGGGCATTTGAATTGGAAATTGTCTGGACTTAGATTTTATAAAACTCCCACTGTTGTGTGTGGGGAGAATTTCAGCAGGGTTTTGTCCCTGGAGAGGCCTCTTAGGCCCTTTTCTGTCCTATGAATGAATTTAGATGTGAGGGTTACTCCTGCTTTAAAACTGTTAAGTTCATTTTGCATACATCCCTAGAGAGAAAAACTGGCAGATGCTTTTGTCTTGGAAGTGTTTAAAAGAAAACTGCAGAGCAGGAACAAGAGAGAAAAGGGGCCCTGTGTGGAGTCCCAGAACATTTTGGAAATGGCCAATATGCAGTTTTCATCAGTACGAAGGCGGGGTGCAATATGGTGCCTGTGGCTCACAAGGGAATATGAATGTTGATTAAGCATACTCCCAGGCTTTGAAATTCTGAAAGCAGTGTCAGAATAATGGATGTTGAGCAAATGTCAAGCATTTGTTAATTTCTCTGTTATTTGGAGTTTATCTACCATGATCAATCAAATAAACTAGTGCTTCTCTCTTGTGGCATGTGTCATTGATATGGTGATGAGGTGGCTAGAGAGACCTTCTGCTTTTTTTCCAGGTAACAGATTATAGAGGGGTAGACAGAGCTTTTCAGTTGAAGATTTGTTTATGGCTTGGTTTAGTAGAAATTTCGATATTAACTAAGTATTTTGAGAGTGATATAAAAATCTGCAGCCACATGCAAAAGATACTAACTAATGCCATTTACACCAAAAGAGCTGGTAGTGGTGTTATGGTTTGCATTGAAATAGAGTTTTCTTAGTTTACGAAACTTTGGTGTAAAATTGGGTGAAAGAAATTCGATACCGGAAGAATTCGGGCTTATTAACATTTGTAGATAGAGTTTTGGATCTGTTATTATTTTTGTCTCCTCTCCCCGCCAGTTTCAATTAATTCTAACACAGCTATTGACTTTAATCCTTGAGAGATGGTCAGTAGCTTTGCTTCATGTGGTTCAAAGTAATTTCTTTCTATTATTTTTAGGAAGCAATGCTACAGTGTTTTGATGTCCCCGATATAAATGATCAAAAGGTCCTTTCCAGCAGTTACCGGACTGCAAATTATGGTGAAGTACTAACATTCCACGGGGTGAGGAATAGTTTTCCTTTTAGAGTATGAGTGGCCTTACCAACCAGGATTTCATTAAGGGTTGACACTAGCTACCACGTTTAAATGTTCTACCCCCAGGAAAGTGTAACTTGGACTGCAAGGGGGTCTTTGTGTGAAACTGCCACGGCTAGAATTGAGGCAGGCTTGTAATTAGAGATTTGGCTTTTTTTTTTTTTTCTGTTCCCCATTTTCTTCTCATAATCTGAGGCATATAGCTCACATGGTTCAGATGGAAACTAGTACTATCCTTACAAACCCGGATCATGTGAAATAGGTGCCTTTATGATTTTTGGCATGTTCATTCTATAAAATTGGACCCCCCTGAAGTCATCTGCACCCTATTTTTAAGCCCCAGTGAACTTTTCCTTCAGGGGATATACAACTGGGCAGCTACAGGGTATTCATCCCATGAACTGTCTATGTTGTTTCTGGAGGACTCTTTTGATTTACTCAACCTGCCATATGTCTGAAATATTATGGCAGTTTCCAAAGTAGAAAGTCTTCAACTTCGTTTTCATGTTAAGATGCTTTATCTTAATAGTCTCCACTGGGCCTTTGGTTTTGGCCTTCCCTGGGACTAGAACCCCTAACCCTCTGAGTAAAATCTTCATATCCTGCCTGATACACGGTGCCAATGAATTCAACCACTGCAGAGCCTCCAGCATCACAAAAACAGACAGCACTGCAGACTGGCTTTTCTAGACTTCCCTCTGAAGACTCATCATTACCATGCCCTGCACACAGCATCACTGAATCATTTGCTTACATCACACACCAAAACTCTCAGCCTGCTATTGATATACAGCTCCCAAATTTATTTTTTACTTGTGGTGATAAAGCTGTTGTTCCTAGTTTAGATTAGAAAAACATGGAAAATCTTGTTATATTGTTGAAACTTACTGTGTAATAGTAGGAGAAAAGGAGTGTGAAATCAGAGTGTGAATTTAATTCTTAACCATATGTACTCATGAGTGCCTCTGAGCACTCCCGTGGAAGGTGCTGGTAGTTTTGGTAGGTAGTGTCCCCCAGCACCTGCCAAGCTATTAGGCACTGTCTCTTGGCTTCCGTTTAGCTCTTCTAATGTCCACGTATCACTGAACTTTCCTCTTCCCTCTCATGTATTACCACCAAATAATGACTCATTAAAAAGAAAAAAAAAGTGATAGGACGAATATTGGCTCCTACTGGACACACATTCTAATGCTAACCAAAGTGCTTTTGGGGTTCCACATTAGCAGGTGTTTTTAGAGCATGTGGCACAATCTTTTAAATATCTTCAGTAGTGACAGACTTTGGGAATGGATCCGGTATTTGGAGATAGGCAAACATCAGGAGGTTTGATAAATAAGAGGGCAGGTGACCACAAGGTCTGGAAACCTAATTATTTTGCCACGTGTTGCAATTCAGTAATGAATAAACTTTTTATTATATGTCTGTTTTTCTAGTCTTGGTGGCCACCCTGTATTTTGGTTAAGATACGAGCTGTGACTGTGAAGTTGACTTGCTTGTGTGACTCGTAAAGTGGTTCTAAAGTGATCCCTAAAGATAAGTTCTATTTTGAGTAAAGGCAGCATCATTGAGGATGAATGTATAAGCCTCACTCCTTCTCCAGGATGATTATTTTGGCCAAAAATAATTTGAGTGAATTAGTTCTTGTCTGCTGGCTGAAAAAGGCCATTTTGTTACTTTATTCACATACTGAGTGTGTAGATTCTCTTTCCTTAAAACTATTAGCCATTATTTTATACCCTTCTCTTCTCTGGGCTCTTCAAATGTAGATTAACTACTAAGAGGCTAAAGACACATTTCCTCCCAATCCGTTCCATTACCCACTTACCTGGTGGTTGTTAGGAAGTGATAAAATTCCTGAAAGGCAGAGACTTTTTAGGGGAGGCAGAAGAGTGAAGGGTTAGATAACTAAACTAGCCAGTCCTTGAATACCAGAGAAGTGGCTCAATATGGGATTTTCAGTTAATCAAAAAAATTTAAAACAAACAAACCAAAAAAACCATTTTTTTTAAAGGAAAGGGGACTGTAGTAATTCCAGAATTTCATCCTACAGCTTAAGACACATTTTCATAAAACTGCCCTTTCTCCGGTGGTAATGGTAGAGCGGATGGAATTACTTGTTTAGGCCTCTGGTTGAGTTCAAGTTTGAAGTATGATGAAAATTTTCCTTTATTTTTATTTTCTCTTTGTGTTTGGTATGTGTTTTTATTTGTCCAAGGATTGCACTTAATTCAGGCTAACAGTATGAGGTCCTTTTCTCCTGTTACATCGTTGAAACTCATGCTTTACCTCAGAATAAGGAGGTTAAATTCTTCATTCCCTTTGGAAGGGAATTACACCTGCTGTAGAGTTGGGAGAATCACTTTTATAAAAGGCTAAAAAAAGAGGGAGACGGAGCCCTGAAAAGAGAGTTATTGTCTGTTTCTTTTGCAGTTTCACGGTGGGAGGAAACGGGTCAAACATTTTAAAAACTGCATTTGTGAGACATTAGTAAATCCTTTACTAGGTTTGGTGAGGATTGATTGAACATTTTTTTGGTCATGTTTAAATCATAGCGATAGGACTTTTAAGTATCTAAGTGTTGTTAGACATTACTTAATGCTTAGTAATTTATCTGGTTTTAAAACTGTTTCAGCAAAACATTATTACAAGTTCCTATAGCAAACACTGTCAAAACCTTGAGGCTTTTTGGTATTCAAACAACTAGTTAGGGGGTGATCTAAACTTAGGCAGCCTGCCTTGTGCTTCAGTGATCAGTTCCATCACGAAGAGGGTAGTTATACAGCGCTCTGTGCACTTGACACATGCAAATGCTAAATACAGTAGCAGCATGAGGTCTCTGTCATTAACAGTAATTTATGTAATGAAAGCCACCTGGCTGTTTTTTATAATTAATTGCTTGTAAATAATAAATTTAAATATAATTTATAGTTTTCTAAATTTGATTACTATATAGGCCCAACAACAAAACTAAAACAATTGGCAATTCCATAATTGAGTCCCATGATTTTTAAAAGGAGATATGTATAAAAGTATAGATACACACACACACACACACACACACACCTATATATATAAAAGTATAGATATACATATACATATATATCTCCCTTTAGGAAATATTTTCACTAAGAAATATGTTTATTTAAATATATCAGGTGAAATGTCAGGTGAAAATATGTTTTGGAGGGGAATGGTAAGAATGTAATCAAGTCCTGCTGGCTTTTTTTGAGTTGTCATGCTAATTTTGAAATACTCTCCCTGATTTATTTTTTATATTATTATTTCAGTCAGCCTTGTGAAAGTATACACATAATTTAAGACACAGAAGAAAGTGTACCTACTTAACAATAATGTAGTAAAACTGTTTCAGGAAAAAAAAAGTTTTTTCCCTATTTTGTAAACTTCCAATTATGTTTTGAAAAGAAATTATATATGGGAGAAATATACTTAAGTATATATGATGATATATTATATGCTGTGGTGATAATAAGCAGCTTTGCTTAATAGATTTACTAAGCACAATATCCCTGATTTAAGAAGACTTTGTGTTTGTTTACATGGCCACATATGTCAGCTACTAAAGTATCATTTTTTTTCTGATTTATTGGAAAATACCAGTGATTTATGTGGCTTAAAAAGAAAGGGGGCTTTGGAGCCTTGTCCTCTGTACTTCTCTTTCATTAAATAAAGAAAGGCAAGAGGCAAGGAAGGAGGACGGAGGAAGGAAGAAGATAGTTTATGACTTTATGTTTAATACTTCCCTCAGCCACTGTTTACTAACAGTTATATTTTCGTGGAACTTTATGATTTTTTTAAATGAATGTCTCTTTTCTAAGTGTATTTCCACTAAAAGCTATATCCTTCAAATATCTATACTGTTGTTTTGTAGTATAGCAGTGAAATTACCATCAAAGACAATTTATGAAATGTGTAGACACTTCTGTAAAGGATTAATAAAGGAGAATTTGCAGCTTTGAGCTACAAACTTTATAAAATAGATTCTCTTCCATATGTGACCAGCAGCATTTTTCCTTCATCATGATTTAGTAAAGTTGAGATAAATCAGTGATGCTCTATTAGTTAGTTGGACTTACAAACATTTTTTTAGGGTTCTTTATGTTCTTTGTAGAAATTCAGCTACATCATGAACATAGTTCTGTTAAATAGCAGACTGCATGTTGCCTGCTTACGAGATCGAGAGGTTCAAGTCAGTGTGGGTGGGGCCTGCGCTAGCTGGGCTTGTCTATAGGGAATAAAAATCATGGCTTCTGCGTGTGGTCAGGGTGTGACCACCATTCATCACCTCAACAACAGACATCAGACTCGTTCATTGCTTAGTTTCCAAGGTCTAATAATCCCCCAAGAATTTAGAATGTTGTTGACTGTCCCCATTTACATCACTGAAGAAAGAAGCTTTGCAACAGGTGCAGCTGTATACTAATTGCAGGGTGTGCTTAATCTGTCCAGAAGGGAGAATGACTCCAAATTTGGTATCTTAAAGAGTGGAGTGACCTTTTAAAGTCCCAGGATGAGAATTGCCAACAAATGCAACAGGCTAATTATACCCACAAGGAGTTGTGAAGTGCTTTTAAGTTTTCCTATACACCTAGAAGTTCGGTGAACGGCTTGAAGTCATTAACATATGACAGATGCACTCCCTTTTCAAGGGCTCCTATGATAAGTTTTGATTGTAGAAGTGGGAATTTGACCCTAGCTTATCACTTGCTTCATTAGCTTGCTTGAGGACAAGGAGTTTTTTTTTTTTTTTGACATGAGTGTTATCTTACCCATGTTCCAGAATTCCATCTGCCTCCTACTCTCTGCTGATAGGAAGTCACAGTGATAACCTTGATGCTGGTTTTTCCAAAGCATATTGTGCATTGTGTGGTGTTACATATGTTTTATATATAAGTATAAAGAATATTAATATGTTTCACCCATCATATATTTTATATAATATTATTGCACCTTATCCGAGCATGGGTATTTCAGAGTTTTAATTACATTATTTCAGAGATACTGGCTTTATGTGATTTCTGTTCTTTTTTTTTTATGGAAAATATACAAATACACTTTTTGGCTTATAAAGAAGACAGAAAGTCCGACTTCTATAACTCTGTGAAGTTGACTTTTTTTGAGGTTGGTGAGAATAGGGGAAAGAAGTTTGGGTTTTGTCCTGGGGGCCTCTGTACACATATGGAGGGAAGCATAGCATGCTTCCCAAAGAATGAACAAATGATAGAGGTACCTGCCCCCACCACGAGCAGATCTGGAAATGGGGCATGGAAGGGCCTCATGCAGTAAAACCCTGCGACTGCAGCACTTAGATGAAATTGCTTTTTATTATCTGGTTGGAAAATCATCTCAAATAAGCCATACAGGATTAAGGTTAAAAAGATTCTGAGTAAAACCAGTCTCCGGTAATCTAATTCCCTCTCACAGTATCTCTGTATTTACCTGCTTAGGATGACTGTTTCAATTCCTTAATAGACTTTAGACTTAAACTTTATTTTTAAATATTTTCTGTTAAATTAAAATCTCTGTTTATAGAAGTCACTATTCCCTTAACCTCTAAGGGTTATGCATAGATTTTATATTCCCAACAGGCATAATCATATTTAGCTGTGTTCCTGTCAATTACCTGCGAGCTCTTTTTGTATAATTAGGGGATGGTTAATTTACTCTAAGTAAGGTTGCCACCTGTCTAGGGATTAACCCAAACAGGTTGGAAGTCACAGAGAGACTTTTGAGTTTCGGTTTAAAGCAGTAGGAATTGATTTCTTAACTCTCTCCTTCCATTTTGGTGGCATTTTCTGGGTTAATCAGTGGTAGTGGTGACAACAGGTGTTTTCCTGGTCCCTGTATTCAGTAGGTTGATAAACTGTGTTGTTAAAATTATAAGTGTCTGCAATTCTGTGAATGGGAGGTGTAACGCTTTTTACTCATTGAAAATGCACTAGAAGGGTCTACACATTTCCATTGTTTCTACTGTTACCTAATCAGATTGTCTGATGGGTGGGAAGTGGCATCCCTAAATGAGGATAGTTTGAGGACAAGAATTGTGTTCAATGGAATTATTATCATCTTATTGGTGTTTCAGGGAAGTAAAACATGAAGAACATTAATCATATAGTCCATAGGAGAATTTGGGGACATAATTTTATAGTATTTAAAATAAGCTGTGGGAAAAATTTAATAGTTTTTAATGAACATGCATTGCTTGCAAGGTTTCCATACAGTATGGAAAATCAAATGCTCTCTTTCCTGTGACCTAATGTGTATGTGACTACATTGCATCCAGGGCCTGGGTCCTCCTAGGAGACAGGGGCCCATGATCATGACTAACTTCTTTGAGATTGATCTAGATTTCTTTTCTCTTTTTTCTTCTGTGCTTTCTAATTTGAAATTAAATCATTATATGTTATATAAATATTAATTTTTAAATTTTTCTCATTGAGATATAATTCATATACCATAACACCCTTTTAAAGTGTACAAATCTGTACTTTAAAAACCACTGTTAGTATATTCACAAAGTTGTGCAACCATCACCATTATCTTAATTCCAAAACATTTCATCAACCCCAAAAGAAACTAAATAGCCTCCATTAGCAGTCACTTTCCATTCCCATTCCTTCTCACACCAGCCCTGTGCAAACCACTAATCTGAAATCTCTCTATAGATTTTCCTATCTGAACATTTTATTTAAGTAGTATCATACAATATGACTGGCTTCTTTAACTTAGCATGATGTTTTTAAGGTTCATTTGTGTCGTTGAATTCTTTTTTACTGTTGAATAGTCCATTATATGACTATACCACATTTTGTTTAGCCATTCATCATGAGTTTGTGGATATTTGGTGGTTTCCACTTTTTGACTGTTACGAATAATGTTTCTATGAACATTTGTGTAAAAGTGTTTGTGTCGACATATGCTTTTATTTCTCCCGGGTAGATACCTAGGCATAGAATATCTGAGTAGTATGGCTTAGCATTTTGAGACTCTATCAAACTTTTTCCAAGGGTCTGCATCATTTTATATTCCTATCAGCAATGCTGAGGTTCTGATTTCTCAGCATCCTTGTCAACACTTGTGTATTGTCTTTCTGATTATAGCCATTCCAGTGAATATGAAGTGGTATCTCATTGTGGTTTTGATTTCCATTTCCTCGATGAGTAATGTTGTTGAGAATGTTTTCATATGCTTATTGGATATTGTGTTTCTTTGGAGAAATTCCTAGTCACATTCCTTGCTCATTTTGGCTTTTTATTATTTTCATTATTATTGAGTTGTAAGTATATTTTACATATTCTGGATATACATCCCTATCAGATACATGATTTGCAAATATTTTGTCCTTGTCTGTTGGTTCCCTTTTTATGTTCCTGATAGTGTCCTTGTGCTGTTCTTTCAAAGGGATCTTACTTCAAGCAAGATGAAAATAGAAAGTCAATATAGAAATATTTGTAACCTTTAAGGAAAATACTATTGCTTTGTTATGAAGTTCTTTTTGTTTGATAAACATACTGTTTTGGTGAAGTTGTTTTCCTTCAGATAATATGTTAAATAGAAAAAAAAATTGTCAGTCTCTTCAATATAACTTAAAGGTCAGACATTTTAATATTTTTCTTTTAAAGTTATGCACATAAATATATCTGATCACGTCTAAATTAAGTGAGAATCTGATACGAACTATGTTTAGTAAAATGCTAAAAATAAAAAATTGTGCAAATCAAGTGTGAATTTTTAAATAATATCTAGTTGTAAAAAATCAGGGCCTTATCAACTTGAAATTAAAAAAAAAAACTTGAATGAGCTCCATTGTTTTTACAATGTAATTAGTCACGTATGATTTATGAAATGTATTCTTTTACAAGAGCATTGGGAAGAGTGTATGGCTTTTCCTGGTCTGCAAGAGCCAGGCCTGCAGATCCAGACCTGACAGGAGTCTGGCTTCCTAAGCCATGGCGGCATGGCCCTGGGCAAGTCACTTCCTCTCTAGGAGCTCCAGTTAGTCTGCATGGATAGCAGGAGTCCCTGCTTTTCACACAGGGATGCTGTGAAGATAAATGTGGGCTGTGGAAAAGCTTTTAAGAGAGATGTAGTGCCAAGGTAATGTCCTGCCAATCTGGAGGCTGGTGTTTTTGTAAAGCTGTGAAAGGAAACTTTTGACAGTCTCTGGGAGAGAAATTAAATGAGAGTTTACCCCTTGTGCAGCTCTCTCTGTGACCACACTAGCTCTCTGAGTTTTCAGAGCAGGGTGTGCACCCAAGAGCTACTCTGGCTGACTAGAATCTCGGGGGTCTGAAAGACTGAATGCATTGCTGAAGGCATTTTTAAGCAACACTTAGGCAACAGTTCACAAACCGTACGTAATATGGGAAATTTTCAGCCAGTAAGAAGGTATTTGCATTAAAAACAAAACAGATGACAACTGAATCAAAGCATAGGGATAATTGCGTGTTGAAATGATATTTGACTAAAACAAGGGGGCATGTAGAGAGCCACTTGGAATTGCGGGATTGTGGAGAAGCAGCTAATTGCTTGCTCCTCTTGTCACTTTGCTTCTTTTAAGTGACTTAAGCAAGGTAGACTCTTAAATTGTGCCTTTATAAATCTTTTCATTTGTATAATGTGAAAATTATAAATGTGTGATTACCAGTCTCTTTATCCAGCCTCAGTTGTATAGTATATCGTCTCCTTTGGACAGTTAATGAGATGCTGGCTTTTGTGCCATTTATCCTGGGAAATAAATGAATAACTTTCTTTGACATCTCCTTTTGCCACACTTTCTTTGATTTGGATTGGTGCATATATGGTGTATGGGAGTGTGGGGGGGACTGGGTATGTATTTATTTTTGCTTTGTGTGTATGGATAATAGGAATATATGAAGTCTGGTTTTCATCTGATTCCATTTTGTATATACTGAGATATCTGCTCTCTTCAATGACCACCCCCTCAAGAAAATTATGTCTCTAGAATTGGTGACCTGTTTTTAAGAGAACTTATAAAATCTTTCTAAATGAAAAATCATTCCAGCAGTGTCTAATATTGGCAATTTTCCTCTGTCTGCTTTTAGAACTTATTGGCCAACCAGGTCAGACATTATTAAAGTTCAAGGGATCCAGTGGGAAAAGTAATGGTTTTGTGCTACTATGAATTTTAAATGTTGCCATTTTCGTGTGTTACAGCATCATCTGTTCTCACATGGCACTAAAAATGTATAGAAGTTTTAGACCAAATTCAGGGTCAAGGTTAGGAGAATAATGATGCCTCTGACTCATTCTCCTAGAATTATGTTACCCAAATTATCTGCATACCATTTTGTACCAGGATACTTTTTTCTAGTCATTTGAAAGAACTTACTGTAAGAAGATTTTTTTTTTTTTTGTCTCATCACTTCTTGGAAATTTATACAGATATAGTTGGAGAATCTTTATTCACTGTACTGATAGGTATTCACTATATTGAAATAGTGGGGAGTGCTTCATTTCTGAGAATAACTGTGTTTTGTGCCTCACAAAAGCAATGCTTTTTAAATATAGAAGGAAGCCTTGGGGAGGCTGAGTCTTGCACAACATACTTTTTTGAGAGTCCACTCTCCTGCACATGGGAGTGTGTCAACAAACAGGTGCTTGCTAGCTATTTGCTGAATTACTGAATAAATGGACTGACTGTCTACCAGGAGTGGCTTCTAAATGTGTAGTTATTGGATGTTCAAAATTACTGGATTAAATGAAATGAAGAGAGACTGAGATTTACACAAAATCATCATGGTTCAGGTGAATGAATCCAGGGATACCTACTTCTCATGAAAGGAAATGTCCATGTCTCATAAAATCAGTTGCTTTTAAATTTTCTCAGTATTATTGTTATTATCTTAGAAGAGGAGAGGGAAAAAATTTGAGTTTTGAAAATCAAATACTTAATTCCTGAGGCACCTGGCTGACTCAGTCAGCAGAGCATGCGACTCTTAATCCCAGGGTCATGAGTTCAAGCCCCATGTTGGGCATGGAGACTACTTAAAAAATAATAGTAAAATTTTAAAAAAAGCCTTGATTAAAAAGAATACTTAATTCCCAAAGATGGTAAATATTATACTATTCTATGATAAGAGGATTATGTCTTGAACTGAAAACAGAGAAGCCTTTGCCTTTTGTCAGATGAATAACAAGTCATTTAATTGGTGGCATTTCCAACCCTAAATTCTGTTGCCCACCAATGCTGTCTGAGAAATGAAATTCATTATAGTAATGATTGGAGAGTGCTCTCAAAGGAATATCATATAGCAAGAGTTTAAAATGGCTTGGGTTTATCAAACCAGAGTTAGGAGAATCAAGGCAGCTTTGAAGCAGGGTGTTAATTTTTAGCCACGTGCATTGTCGGTTATTAGAGCAGCTTCGTTTATGATGGTTGAGTTCACTTGTGGAGTGCTGTGCTCATGGCAGAAATTGTTGTTTCCCCCCTTTTCTTCCCTTCTTTCATGTTGA
Organism: Neomonachus schauinslandi; assembly: GCF_002201575.2. NCBI lineage: Eukaryota > Metazoa > Chordata > Mammalia > Carnivora > Phocidae > Neomonachus > Neomonachus schauinslandi. The sequence continues at coordinate 77,974,656 of NC_058411.1, forward strand.
CAGGGTCCTTGATTTTAACCAGGCATACAACTTCGCTGAATAGAGGCTCCCTCACAGCCTGCGTGGCCATGGGACCAAGTTCTGGCTATTGTGAAGTCCATGCAAGTTTCAGGAGCCTTCCTTAAAAGACAGCCCCATCTCTCTTCTTCAAATTCTTTCTCCATCTTGCTGTCTGGGTGCCACTCTCTTAACCGTAGGGGTGAGGGCTGCACCCTAGAGATGATGGAGTGTTGAGCTGATGCTAGCCTGGATCCCAGGGGTTTCCTGGAATAGAATTGCTGTGCTGGAAGAGACAAATTTCTGCCTTGTTTAATCCATAGTTATTTTGGGTTTTCTGTCCCTTGCAGCTGAACCTCACCCCATCTGATGTAAAGGTAGAGATGCCGAGTTTTACCAGATGGGAATCCTGGGGTATAAGGTCAGCGTATAGGTGGGTTAGACCAAGTTGCTCACCATATTCAGAGCTCTTTCAAAGTCCATGCCTTGCTGATTGCAGCTGAGGCAGGTAGCTTTTCAGGAAGGTTAGCACTTTATAATACCCATCATCTCTATTTGCCTGGTTCTGGATTTGGTCTCATTGAGTCAAGGCTCAGACATGGCTTTCACAGATTTCCTGCAGTGACTCGTTTGCATCATCTACCTGTCTATTGTAAAGGTAGAGAGTTGGGTTAGGGTGGGATAATTGATTATATAAGGAACAGGTCACAGTGCTCTCTTCAGGTATCCTTATGCATAGCCTGGCTATGAACATTGTTTCCCTGAAGTCATTGATCTCACTATTGATAGCTCTTTAAAAAAATAATGATTGTTATGAACTTTGTGAGATTGTGCTCCTCTTCTTACAGTGACAGCAACGCCTTGATCAGATTTGATGTTTCTTTTGTATTTGCTATGGCCAACATTTCTAGGCCTTAAAAATTAATTAGGAGCACTTACTCTCTTATTTTTCTTATAAAGCTTGAAATTGTTTGTTTTGAAGCACCACAGTTTTTGGAAACAGAAAGTCTTCCCCTTTACCAATGTTATCTCTGTCATGTGTTCACATGTTGTCTTTTTTTTTTTTTTAAGTTTCTATATACTTATTTGAGAGAGAGAGAGAGAGCACGAGCCAGGGGAGTGGCAGGCAGAGGGAGAGGGAGAAGCAGGCTTCCGCTAAGCAGGGAGCCCAAGGCAGGGCTGGATCTCAGGACCCTGGGATGATGACCTGAGCCGAAGGCAGATGCTTCACCGACTGAGCCACCCAGGCATCCCAATGTTGTCTTAATGAATATTTATTCTGTGTTCTGTGTGAGCTGCTGTATTTTTGCATTTTCCCTTGCAATGGATATGTGTGTTGGTGTGAAGGTATGCACATATTAAAGAATCAGAGGAGGAGGCTTATTCTTTTAGATCATCCTCTGAAAGATTAATATGTGCAAGATCTTGTGCTTAAATGTTGGTGATATAAAGTTTAAAAGATGTAAGTAAAGGTAAAAAGAGCCTCTGCCTTAAAGAACTGAGTCTAATGAAAAAAAATCAAGTGAAGAAAGGAAGAATACTTTAAATTAAAATTCAACATGAGACTTATTTATGGGCTCAGTAAATCCAGAAGTCTGAAGGCTTTCATGAGCTCTTAGACCAAAGCAATTCTATTGAGAGCTGTTGAACAGCAGTGCTAATGCCCCCAACAGCCAGGGAAAGAGCTGTCTAGGTATATTTTCGAATGCTTAAAATTCAGATTTTTAAGAACACAGGTTTTCTCAGCTGGGTTTGTTTGCTTGTTTGTTTTTTTATCTGAAGCCACATGGTTTCCTCTGGTTTTCTTCCTGGGACGTTGTGTAATTGTCAGAATTCTGGTACAGTTCAGGTTTAATTTAGTCATTTTGGAAACTCCCAGATTATCCTCCTTCATATTTTTGTTCTAAAAGCAATTCCGAAGGAGAACATTTGCCTTTGCAGTGTCTCAGCTGTGTTTAACATTGGGCCAGTGAGAGAATATAAAGAGAAACCATCAGAAAAGGAAAATGAGTGTACAGGAAAATGTGAGAAGCAGCATGCTATAGACTAACTTCATCTCATTGTCTGGAATGAGGATGACGCCATTCTCTTAACCATCAGGATGAGAGCCCCGTCTTAGACATGGTGGAAAGGTGAACTGCGAGGAGCTGGGTCTCCAGGATTTGAAGTAACAAGATTGAATTTTAAGAGGCTCAATCCTTTAGGAACTAGATGCTTCTGTGTATGTTTTGGTAATTTTTCTGAGCCTACATTTTCTAATCTGCATATAGTCTTGCCCAACTGATACCTAGTATTGTTTTAAGACTGTCTATATGAAATTATAAAGTATTATACTTATTGTTTTAGTTTATGGGAAAAAATTTCATTTTTAAAATTAATTTAAATTAATTTTTAATTAATTAAATTAATCCCCCCCATTTAGAGGGACAAACTCCTTGGTGTTAGCTTTTCAAAAATGTGGAAAATGTGATATCTGATGCAATATTTAGGAAAAGATTTGTTGGCTGACCTAAGAAGTTCAGGTTCAGGTGTGTTTTGTTTTGTTTTGTTTTGTTTTTCTTCAAAGGCTTTTAATAGAATTGCTTTGGTCTAAGAATTCATGATAGACTAAATGAAATCCTTCAGTCTGCTGGATTTAGTGAGACCATAAATTAGCCTCATGGTGAATGTATCGTTCTTTTTCCCTTTTCATTTGACACAATTCATTGAAATGATGACTACCCATAAGTGGTTAGAATTTTATGTGTGGGAAAGTTGAAGAGAAAAACTTTTGAAAATAAGGTGTTTGTTTCTTTCTTCATAGTGTCACCCGCATTTGATCCTTTTCAGTGTGCTTATAGATTTCAGTATCTGTTACCTGATGTGTGTATCTTAGAACTGAAAGAGTTTATATTCAAGTGGATTTTTCAGCATTTTTTACTGTCACTCGTAGGGTAAAGCTGGGCATGATCCAGTTTTCCTCAGGGGAATTGAGTAGGCTTGTGGGATGGGTGGGGACAATTGGACCTGCCTATAGATGTCTTCTCCCCGCCCTTAAACTGGTCTAGAACAAGTTGGGAGCAAACCAAGCAGGTGTTGTGAAATAGAGAGAGGCACCTGAAGGGACCTCTGTCATGGGGAGCAGGACCCAACAGCCAGGCTGGCCCAGGGATGGCACTTAAGTTCCTGTCAAGAGCAAATTCTCAAGTAACCATAATACTAGAGAGGTTTATAAAGAAAAGGTCCCCATTACACAAAAAATCTTGGAAACAAATTTTACCTTGGTGGTCTGTGGGCTGAGTCCGAAGAAATAAGAGCCAGTGTAGAAGCAAATGGGACTTAACCTCAGGTGCTGGAGTGTTTGGCTGAAGGTACTCACATTCTTCCTCCTTGATGTTAGGGTGGGTCTGGAAGTCGTGGGTAGACCCCAGGATGAGGTTGTGCAGCTCTAGGAGGAACCAGGTACAGCAAGCGCTTCCCCAGTTGGGTGCTGTCTTGAGTTAATAGTATTTGTGTCAGGGAAGGCAGTCTTTCTGGTTTCCTCTGCTCTGGGAAGGGAGTGCAAGGCTCTGGAGGTCATTTTGATGCTGAGAAGAGAATTTAAGCTTCTTATATCAAAATCAGGCTTTTCTAAATATTGAGACACACAATTTGGTGCTGCTTGTGCACTGGGCACATCAAGATTTGGGAAGAATCTTACACAATATCAGTGGCAATTCTGTAGAATAAAGGGTATCTGCTGTTGTGTTTTTTGGTTGGATGGTGTGTTTTGGGAACATGAAATGCAGTCATATTTTTAGGATATTGCATACATATCAAGAAAAGTTATATTTTCCTCTCTGAATTTTAATTTCTTCATATAAATAAGATTAAAACCATAAAAAAGCATAAAAATAAATCACCTGTAGCCCCAAACTCTGACACATTTTTTACAATTATGTCTTCTTTTATAGACCTTGAACATATGCTTACTTAAAGCTTAATTATAAATATAGTGTAAATGTAACTTCATATATAATTTTTTTCACATCAAATTATAGCTAAAGATATATTCATTTAAAGCCACTAGTTGCACATTAACTTTACTGGGTTGATAAATTCAGATCTGCTGAGTTAGTTGAACAAGTGGAAGCTTGTGATGCAAGATCCAGTTTTTGTTGTTGTTGAAACTAGGTTGTTTTGCAACTGAGACTCATGGGATGTTAGAGTACTGGTTCTTGAAAGTAATTTTATTTCTTGGTTGCCATATTTAGAACATAGGGTTTGAGGCCAAACTAGCTATGTTCACATGCTGGCTCTGTTAATTTGGGTAAGATACTTCATCCCTCCTTCTCATTTTCTAAGATACTACTACTTCTGTTATTTTCGTGGTGGTAAGTAAAACAGAGCTTGATATCTAAGAAGCCCTTCACCATCATTGTTACCTTTGTGATCATCATCACATGATCACCAAGATAGTAGCTATCTGTTGAGTATCTACACTTTATTAGACTGATGGAGTTCAACAGAAATGGGAAGAAGTTACAAACAGGATATTCTAGCAGAAGTTAGTGTATAGGAAACGTAATTGTGTTGTGCATGGTCATAGTGGCTTAACTCCATCTCTGTTCATCTTCTAGTTTCTCTGAAGACACACAGAGAAGTAGGGAAGGCATTTACAGCCATTTAAAATTGTTTTTATTGGAGCAAATGACATTAAGTGCTGAGATTAACTGCCAAAAGGATTTGATTGTGAATTAAGAATAAAAGCCTTGTGGTTAAGAGTTAAAATTTTGTGTTTAATGAGAGAAGAGCTTAATGCATTTTAAGGCATTCCATTTGTTGTTTTAATATTCTCAACATTTATTATTAAAGTGGGGTGGTTGTGGACTAATTATAGTCCATATCATGATGATTATGATGTTTTTAGAGAAGACTGAAAATCTACATTTTTTTTTCAAGCTAATGCAGTAGGGAAAATATAGCATCTGAAGCTTCAAATAGTTTGCTTGACCTCATACGATCACTAGTGAGGCTATGTAAAAGCACCAAGTTTTTAGAAAGTTACTTTTATGCAAATTCCTGCATTTTTTTGGTTAAATTCTTAAATGAAAAGCATCAGTTTGGTAATTGGAGGTTGGGAGTAGGGAATAAAAAACAGGGAAAGAGTATGAAATTATTAATACCATTATGTTAATATAACTGAAAATTTAGGAAGAAAGTGGTAAAGATGATAGTGTGATTTTTATAAATTATAACAGTTATAAAGTGAATTTGGCCAATCATTTTTACTGATTTTATATAAGGTCTCTGTGACCTATTAAATTAAGAAAGATTAGGAGTGCAGAACACATACTTCTATACAGAAAAAGAATAAGAAAATGTTTAAATGGTTTTAAACAATATCCTAAACTTTTTTACCCCGTGGAAAGGTTACAAAAACAATTATGTTAATTAGATATAGACTAGTAGCTTTATGGTCACAGAATTTTAGCCTCAAGATGTTCATTCTTTCATTTATGATGATGTAGAGTTGGCGGAATGACTTGGTAAATTTTTATTTTAAGATAAATACTTGAGAAAGGAAAATTAATTTATTTGGTTTTGATAAGCAGATGTTTTAAGAAAACTATTTGAAGTGGATCAGAATCAGTAACCTTTTTAGCAGTGGATATTACTGAGGAAAATATAGCATTGTTATTTGGTGTTATTTTAGGTCTAAGGCTTTTGCAGAAGAAGAGCCAAAATGATATGGTGATAGAGAAAGGTAACAATTATTGGTTAGTGGTAATAGTTACCTCATCCCATTCATGGTAATAATATCATAGATTGCCTACTGAATTATGCTGAGTGTTGTTTGTCAGAAAAGTGATTTTGTCACTGTAATAACTGATACTATTGTTTTTTGGTATCTCACTTTGTATTTTGAACCCTTTTGAAAAATGCCCTTCTGAATCTAAACTCATTTCAAATATAAGGATTACCTTTGTTGTCCACAACATCAGCCACCATGTTAAAAATCTTAAGAGCCAGAGCACCTGAGTGGCTCAGTTGGTTAAGTGACTGCCTTCGGCTCAGGTCATGATCCTAGAGTTCCGGGATCGAGTCCCACATCAGGCTCCCTGCTCAATGGGGAGTCTGCTTCACCCTTTGACCGTCTCCCCTCTCATGCTCTTTCTCACTCTCTCTCTCTAAAATAAATAAATAAAATCTTTTGGGGAAAAAAAAAATCTTAAGAGCCAAACCAATCATTCAATTTGAAGTTGCTACAAAGAAGTGGGGGCCCTTTTAGTTCTTCGTGGCCTACTTGTCTCTTTTCCTGGGATAATTTAATTCAAGCCAGAGATCTCCTAAAAAACAAAAAACAAACAAACCAAAAAAACCAACAAACACCCCTCTTTCGACACTTGAATAATTGTTAGGTTGAATATTATTATATGTGCATATATTTTTACATGTAAAAATACAAATTTTTTAAAATCAACTTTTCAGGTAAGATTCTGGTGGCTCTTTTTATTAAACATCTGTCTTCAGTCTTGTATCAAAAAAATAAGATGATTTGAAGGAGACTGGGATTTCAGCAGTAAAATAGTTGTGGTATTAGACCCAAGAGGTGAGTATTTAACCTGCTGGGGGACGTAGTACCTTATAATCACAGGTGAATGAAAGGAGTTAATTATTTTCCTTCATGTTCTTGCCCTGTGGTCTGATTACTTTAAATGCTTAGAACTCTTAATAAACAATTTAATCATTCTAGCTATTGACCTAGAATAGACCTGTTATGTTAGGCCCACAAAGAAATGTCCAGTGTCAACATGATTACAGGTAATTATTATTAGGACTAGGGCACAGTTTTTTGATAAACTATACTTAAAAGTTTTAGGGCTGTAAGCAGAGAGAAATTTAATAAATCTAAACCTTGAAGTTGTAGAATTGATAAAAATCCTAGAACTTTTAAGATGAAAATGGTTTCTAAAGTCATAAATCTATGTACAGATGATGAAACTAAGACTTAGAAATATTAAGTTATTTTCACAATTAGGCTTTAAGCACTTCAAGAATAAAAACAATTGTTCCTATTGGTACTTCCTTGACAGTACAGCTTTTGATGCTCCCCATTGTTTAAAAAATAATTGTGGAATACATAATGATGTCTACCAGAAATTTGTGGGAGAAAACTAGTATTCTGAAGGACTGAAAAATGGTCCTAAATCAGGGGAAATGACACATTACCTGGAAAAATAATCACTTTCCATATTGTAGGGTCACATTTAAAATTTTGCATTTGTGCTAGAAGAAAAGAACTGTCATAGAGGGAAAATTTCATGATTTTGATTTCCCATTCATTACATTGTTTGGTGGTGAGAAATGGGAATTTTGTGGGTTTTGTTTCTCCTGGTCATATAACTTATGTTCTAGCATATTTTACTTTTTTATTTGTATTTATGGTTTAGTCAATACACATTGGTCATAGATACATTATGATTACTGAAATAACAAAAATAGGTGATATTCCCGTCTGTTAAAATGACATAAACTGAGTATTACTCCATCAAGTCCTGCTTGTTGCACAACTTATTTTTTCCTTGATTTACCTGAACCTGGTGTAAAATAGCACTTTCTGTAACATTGAGTAAATCATTTCATCTCTATTATCTTTACTTTTGTCATTTCTAAAATGAGAGGGTTGGGTTAGAAATAATATCTCAATTCTTGAGATACTCCTTTTACTAAAATAACTTGATTTAATAGTGATAATATGTTCTACATGAGTATCCTCAGCCCAGTTATTACTCTAAAGAGTAAAAGTTCTCCCAAGTAGAATAAAGAGAGAACATTCTAGACTCCAGAAAGAATTTATAGTGATGTGGTGAGATTAAGCTATAAACTGCTTGGGGATTTGAAGGTGGGAAAGAGTGTGAGAGGCTAGAAAGAAGGGGCCTAAAGTGTGCTTTGCTGAGGAGTTTAAACTTCATTATATAGATAGTTGACACCTCCTGGGATTTTCAGGCCCAAAGGGTAACATCATTAGATGTATTTTAGAAGCGTTGTTGGTAAATTGGAGGTTGGATTAAAGGGCGTAGAGACCTGAAGCAAGGGAAGTGAATCAGAAAGTAATTTAGCAGTTGGGGGGAGTAGGGACAGATGTGAACAACTCTTGATGATAGAATCAACAAGACTTGGTGACTTTTTAATTGTTTCAGGGGTGAGGGGGATGGGAGAATCTGGAGTGATCCATAGATTTCTAGCTCAGGCATCTGTGTTTATAGAAATAATTGATTTAAGGGAAGTTGGGTCTGAAACTCATTTTTGGGAAAGGGGGTGGTGGTAAATTTAATTTTAAGATACTTTTAGCCAAAGAGGTGAAAAGTCCCAAAAGGAGCTATAAAATTGAGACTGATTCTGAGTAGAGATGGAGGCTGGAAATAATATACTTGGGAGTTATGGAAGTAGTTACTGGGAACACAGCTGGATTGTGCTTTCACCTGCATGAGCATGTAGGGTGAAAAAAGAAGAGGGTTGAAGAGATGTCCCTGGGAAACCGCAGGGAAGAGGATGTGCAGCCATTGGAAGAGAGAAAGATAGGTGGTTAGCAGGGTAGGAGGAAAATTATTAGAAAATAGTGCCCTGGAATGCTGGGTAGGAGGAAAGTTATTAGAAAATAGTGCCTGGAATTCATGGGAGGAAAGATTTTTAAGAAAAGAGGGATAGTAAGTGCAAAATGTTGCCATGAGGTCAGCTAGGGTAAGAAATATGTCTTTGGGGTTTAGTGGTAAGGAAGTCTCTGTGACCTTTGTTTTAGTTAAGGAGTGAGGGCAGAAGTGAGATTGCTGTGGGGTGGAGGCTGAATAGAATTTACGGAATTAAAGGGTTTCTAGATAAAGACATTAGGTCATGAAGAGAATCAGAGATGGACAGTAGTTTGAAAGGTAGGCAGGTTGTGGCTCATGAAGACAAGAGCATGCTTGGAAATAAATGAAGAAAGTGATGAAAGATATACTAGCTAATACTCTATGTAGAGTTGGAAGTAAGTTGAATTTTAACCAATAAGGGAAAGATTATAAATATCTACATACAGGCTATTATTCATCTATCATTATCTGTTCTCTCTCTCTCTCCAATCATAATAAAATTACCACAAACTTAATTTGAGCATTTCTTATAATGTAACTTAATCTGATTTATTAAACAAGGAAAAAAACAGAAGAAATCATTGTAGGAATAATTGATAAACACCTCTTATAAATGTATCTATTATTTACATATTGTGTTGAAGTTATTGGGATTGCTTTAGAGAAAAATGACCAAACTTTTGGTTTTGCACATGAAATTGAGTGTTTGTCACCCAGGCTTCTTATTCTTTATCTGATTTATGTTATAGCTCTTTCTAAAAAGTTAATGCTTAAATTTAATTAGAAAGGAAAGAAATCTAGATACTTTAGACTCTAACTAAATTGGAACATTTGAAATAGGGCAGATTTAGAGCAGAAAAGAATCTTTTTTTTTTTTTTAAAGATTTTATTTATTTATTTGAGAGAGAGAGAATGAGAGAGAGCACATGAGAGGGGGGAGGATCAGAGGGAGAAGCAGACTCCCCGCGGAGCAGGGAGCCCGACGCGGGACTCGATCCAGGGACTCCAGGATCATGACCTGAGCCGAAAGCAGTCGCTTAACCAACTGAGCCACCCAGGCGCCCTAGAGCAGAAAAGAATCTTAAAGATCAATTTATCTGACTCCTCTTCAGTTCTTCCTTCTTGATTCTCTTATTACATTTCTTTTCCTTTTTTATTTTGTTTGCTAGGATCTTCAGTTTGTTAGAATCTCCTAGAATAAAATCAGTCTCTTTCTCTTTTCTCCCTAATATCTAATCTGTGCAATAAATTTCTCACAGCTATTGATATTACCACTGTCATTGCTCAATTTTATGTATTTTTGTTATTTCCATCATGATTTCTTCTTTATGAGTTAGTTTGAAATGCATTTTTTTAATTTCTGAAAATAAGGGCTTTTGGGAACTTTTTAATCATTGAATTCTAATTTAATCACCCTTTTACAAGATATAGTCAAGTCCTGAGCAGAACTTTTGACAGCTTTATAGGGCTAGAAGACAAGGTTTCGGGATCAAGGGCTGGCAAAGGTGGGTGCTCATGTAAATGTCCCAAGCTTTGAGATAGGACCCTGAAGGGCCATACCCTAGGAGTAAATGTGAGCTGAAAGTAAGACAGCTCTACATGTCAGCTTGAGGTTCACCTCATTGGCCCCCAAAGTTAATACCCAAAATTGGACTAAGCTGATTCTAGACTTCTAGTGCTCCCAGAATCAAATCAGAATTATCTCTGGAGAAAGATAACATTTTAGTCTTCAAATTATTTATAAAGCAGTTTTTCAAGTAGAATGACATATAGTGAGAGATACTCAGTCACATAAGTAGACATGTGACATGAATGAAAGCTAGTAGAAGCTGTAGAAATAGACTTAAAGGGTCTGTACTTATTGGAATATTAACAGAATTTTTATAATTGTGCTTTATTCAAGGAGTTAAAAAAGAAGATTGAAGCACGTTACGGGGAATTTATTTGAAAAATAATCCAATAGAAAATCTACAAGTGGAAAATACAAAAATTGAATTTGGATGGATTTAACAGTAAATTAGACATTATTGAAGAGAGGATTAGTGAACTGGAAGATAGAACAGAAGAAAATACCCAGAATAACACAGAATAACAAAGAATAACAAAAAGGTGGAACATATGAAGAGAGTAAGAGATGGAGGATATAGTAAGGGGGGCTCAGTACACTTATTTGGAGTCTCAGGAGAAGAGAGAGTGCTAAAGCAATGTTTGAAGACATAATGATGAAGAATATTCCCAAAATGATGAATGATACCCACCCACATATTTAAGAAGTCCAACAGATTCTAAGCAAAAAGGGAAATAAATACTATAGTTAAAAATCCTAAAAACTAAAGATAAAAAATCCTGAAACTAGGTAGAGAAATAAGACACATTATCATTGAAAGAACCAAGATTTGACATCACCTACACATCTGTACTGATGGATTTATTAAAAGAAAGTTATTCCAGATGCAAGAGTGGAGAAGGAAGGAAGGGCAGTGATATGGTACATATGTTGGTATATCTGAATGAACAGAGACTATATAAAGCAATAGCAATGCCTTGTGACTTTAAGATATAGGCATGGATCACTGGGTGTTATATGCAAACAATGAATCATGGAGCACTACATCAAAAACTATGATGTAATGTATGGTGATTAACATAACATAGTAAAATTAAATTAAAAAAAAGATATATGCAGAATTAAAACAATGCCCATAGTATCTTAATTGCAGGAAGGAAGAACTGTAGATAGTGTTGAGAAGTTTCTGGGTTTTCCATGCAACAGTTAACACTAATTAATAATAAATTACGATCATTTGAGGAGGCATGTGATTATGTAGGACAATCATTAAATGAATAGTATAACTTGTAAAGAATGTACAACTTCCACGTTGCCAATGTTCAAATAATGAAGAATAAGTATTAAACCAATTGAAACTAAGACAAGAAAGGAGAGAAAGGGAATGTAAAGTGGGTAAGACAGTTAGCATTTAGTAAGATGATTGATTTAATCCTGGATATATCAGTAATTACATTAAATATACATTGTTTAGCTACAATAATCAAAACAATGTGGTATCTGTGTAAAGATAAATATATCAATCAATGGAACAGATTAGAAAGTCCCAAAATAAGCCTTCAGATATTTGGTTTCCTCAAAGGCAGTAGTGATAATTCAGTGGGCATATGGTATGTGGTCAATTACATATTCATATGAAAATAACAAAAACAAACTGCAACCCCTATCTCCTATCAATGTACAGATTTAATCCAAGATACATCATAGGCCTCATTGTAAGAGCTAACATTATTAAGCTTCTAAAAGAAAATATATGAGAATATCTTCATGACTGTAGGTAGGCAAAGATTTCTTAGAAGAGATGCACGGAAAGTGTGAATAATCAAATTAAAGAATTGATGAATTGGGTTTCATCAAAATGAAAAGCTTCTGCACTTCAAAAGATACCATAAAGAAAATGAAAAAGCAAGCAATGGACTAAGTGCTAAGCTATGAGACAAGGATGATCAGCAATGGGGACTTTCCTTTAAAGTTGGTGGGAGTTTAAAATTGTTACAAACACTTTGAAAAATTGTTTGACACCTACTGATGCTAGAGATGTGCATGTCAGATGACCCAAAATTTCACTCCTACATTTATATTCATTAGAAATGAAATATACATTAGAAATGTGTGCACATGTGCACCGAAAGGTATACAAGATTGTTCACTGCAGCATTATTTGCATTAGTAAAAGACTGAAAACAGTTCAGATATCCATCAACAATAGAATAGATAAATGTGGTATATACTTATACAGTAGAATATACTGTATAGCAATGAGAAAGTAACTGCACTTAAATAACGTGGGCAACTTTCACAAACATATTGTCCCATGAAGGGGCCAGATACAGAAGAGCACACTGTGTTTCCATTAATGTAAAGTTTGCACACAGGCAGAGCACACCTATACAACTTAGCAATACTTATTTGGGTGGTAAAACTATAAAGAAAAGCAAGAAAGAGATGAACGTAAAGATCAGGTTCGTTTGTGAGAGGAAAAGGTTGGTGATCAAGTAGGGTGCTTTTTGGGGTGCTAGCAGTGTTCTGTTTGTTTACCTAATGGCTCTGTGTGGTTTCGTTTTTCATATATTCATTGGCTGTACGTTCTGTTTTTTTTTCTTATTGTGTCTCACAATAAAAATAGTTTAAAGAGAGTAATATGTAATGGTGTAGATAAATGTTAATATCTTACATAATGAAGGCATGTGACAAAAAAGTATGTTAAAAACATAGTTTTTAAAATGTTTATGTGTGTGCGTAGAGACATGCACACACAAACACTCACAGCAGACACAGAATAAAAACACAGGAAGGATCTATGCCAGAATGCTAACAATGGACATCTTTGCACTTTACACAGAATATATACTATTTTATAACTAGGAAACCCTTCATTAAATATTATTTAATAAAATTAACACCTGTAGAGGGTGTTGTCAAGACTGGGTTATTTATACTGTGTTGTTCAGGGAAGGATTTAAAGCTGCTTTATATGCAGTAAATAGCATTTTGAACAAAAGACATATGCAGTCACATAGAGACAGTTCAGGCAATGGTGTGGTTATTAACAGAATATACTTTAGCTGCAGCAGCAATAATGGAAATTACCCAACAATTTTTTAATCCTACACTGTTTCTTGAAGTCAATAGTTCCTTTATCTTTCAACACAAAAAAGAACAGCATTTTTATGTAGCTAGTTAAAGGAAAACTGCAATTTTTTTTTTTTTTTTAAAGGGAATATTGTCTAAGGCCACAGAATTTGCTCAAAACATCCGTGACTTCAATTTCCTATTAAAAAAGCAACAGTGCCTACCTTGCAGGGTTGTCTAGAGTGTGATGTGATAGCATATAAATGCTCGAGCAGGGGTATTAGTACACATGACATGTAGAACTGATTTCTGGGAACTTTTGGAAAGGAAGACTAGCACTGAGATGAAGAGTTTGGGTTTGGGAATTGGACCTGGATTTTGATTCCCCACTCTACAAATAAGCAATTGTGTGTATTACTTAACTTCTCTTCCTTCATTTCCACATCTTTAAAATAAGGAAGATAATAGTACTGACCTCAGAGGGTTGTTGTGGGGGTAAAACAAAGTGCCCAGTGTAGTGTCTAGCACAAAGTAAATATCCATATAAATTTTAGCTCTTGTTGTAGAGCTGTTTTATATGTGACTTCAGGTTATCAGCAAGAGTAGTTAAGAGCCTGGGACAGTAACCATTCTTTTTTCATATATATAACACCTATAGCCTTTCAGAATTTTCTTTTTGATAATTGATTATTGCTAAGCCTAATGCTGCCATGTATATAGTCATTTATGGGAATATTTGCCATGATTGGGCATAAAATATAGCCTGCAACCTTGATATGAAGTTGAAAATTGGGAAGAGAGGAAATGGGGAAGTAGGTAGAATGCATAAATATTTCTCTATTTCTTGAATTTAACTATTTTTCTCCTCCTGTCTGTTCCTCCCCCACCCCCCCAGTATCAGTATTAGTAATCTCTCTCCAGATTCTTTCCATTTTGCATTGTATGTTCCTGAAAAAAAAAAAAAAAAGTTAGTGGGTTTTTTTGTACCAAGTCTTGCTATCTTATTGAATTTCATTTTGATTTTATGGGGGGGGGGAGGGCTCTCCGTTTGAAATTTGTGTGTAGGTGTGTAGGAAGGTGGGAGTGAGGGAGGGTAGATGCATTGCTGTCATAGAACACCTTCCTTGACCAGTATTCTGAATCATTAACCACAAAGAGCCAGTGTTCCATTGTGTTCTTTCATAGACTTAGAGAGGTTGCACCTTGTAACCATGAGGTCTCCAAGTCTATTGCTTTGTAGGAGTATCCTGCTTCATATCCCTTTAATTGGTTTACTGCTTTCTGAGTCCCAGAAATAATATTTATTTTGCTCAGAGAATTTTGAGCTCAGTAAAGTGTAGACATTTAAGCTTCCCAGATTCTGTAGCAAAAGGAGCTTGGAAATTAAATAATGGTACTTACTTTTTTATGGTCTTTTTTCAGAGGTTGGGTACTTGAAAGAGGAAGAACATAAGATGTGTGGTATCTTCTTCCTTAAGATTCTATTTTTTTTTTTAAGTCTCCACTGGGAATGTGAGGACTTCCTTCTTATATGAAAGTTGAATTGCAACTAGGACTGTGCTGAGCTCTGTCTGCTCTTAGTCTCTGCAGCACTCATGAAACCCTCTGACGTTCATTTTCTCTAATATGCTTCAGGTTACTTGAGTATCTTAGCTGGATGGATTTGGGGACATGTTGAGTTAAATATTGAATGGGGAGCTGGTATATCGCCTTTTCATATACCTGACATTTGAAGAGTCCTGGATGCAATATAAAATGAGAGTAAATAGTACTCCATCAATATTTAAAGTCTGTATGGAAAAATCATATATACACCGCCCAATTTATGATCTCTGGGTATATCAATTTAGTGACACAGTGACAGGCAGAGGAACAATTTTAAGGAAGCCAAATACAGTAGCTGCCAGCTAAGAAGAGAATTAGAAAGGACAAAAATGGACAGTCCTTTCCAAGTAGCGCATCCCATACATGTGCCATCATGATGGAGTACCTTTTCTCTTCCTCCATCACGTCTCCTATTTCCAGAACACATAGAAACTGGAGTGGGTATATTTCTTCTTTTTGAAGGTTAAAAAAAAAAAGCATATATTATTACTCAGAAGAAGTATGGAGCGTGGTCAGTTCAGTTTATGGTTGCTTGAGCATCTCAACAATGTTCTCAGGGCCCTGGGCTCTTTCCCTCTTCTGTGCCTCCATCCTCATTTTGTTGGCTCTGATCTCATGCTTGCTTATTCACTGTTGCAGTATGACGGCTCCAGCTCTGTGTAGCTGTTCACATGACCCGGACAAGGTTTTACATAGCCATTCTAGGGGTCCACTGGCTTGCTCTTCTTTTCTCAGAAAGCTACAGGGTGAGGTGCGTAATCTGGGAGGGTAGCATGGGAAGAAAGACAAACTGATTTTTTGAAGAGGTTTTAATAATATATCTTGGGCATTTGTGCAAAATCAGTGACTCTATTTTTGAACATGTAAATCTAAAACACAAAAATGCTAAGGGAAACATGTAGGCTCCAAAGCCAGTGTAGTCTTGAAATATGTGAGAATGCAGCGTGTGATTTGCTTCGCTAGATCCCTAAAAAATATGTTGGTACTTAACAGTGTTCTCAATTTTGCTTTTTTGGCTGCACATACATATTGAAAGTTTCCTCTAAGTCGGTTACTTTATTTTTTCTTTTCTTTTTTTTTTTATCTTGATGGCATATTTCCCCCTACCCATGACCTCGGGACAGTATAGATGCTCAGTGAATACTGCTGACTGATTGACTGTGGTGTTCAAGATAGACTTTTCAGTTACACAGTGTCTTTTTCTCCCCTCTTCTTTGGCTGAAAAGCATATTCCTGTGAACCTGGTGATTGTTGAATTTATACCAAAACTTCTGCACTCTTCGCCAATCAAATCAAACACTGGGAGGTTGCAGTGGGGGAAGGGCAGACATGGTAAGCTCTTCAGAGCTGTACCCTTGAAGATTGTGATTGCTCTAACCTCCTCTTGCCTCTTTCCCTTTGGAATATCTTCTCAGAATTAACACTCCGGAGGAAAGTAACAAATGATAGACACTGGAGTCAGTGTCTTGGTTGCACTAATACTTTCCTGCTCTTTAAGGTATGAGTCATGTTCAGAACACTCTTCTGTAAGCTTAGCACATACACGAACAGAGCTTGGTTGGCAAATAACCTGGCAGAGGTCATTCAGCTCTCTACAGCTTTGTCTAGTCAACCAAACCCAAAGCATTTTGGACCCAGGTCTGTCTATCCTTTTTACTGTGCTAAGTATGTCATTTGCTCTCTTTATGTCTAGGCCAGTTTTACCTCCTCCTGGAATCTTCTCTCTAACCCCATTGGCCATTGAGAAAATGGGTTACTTCATAGGCTGTGTCCAGTTTCTGCTGAATTGAATTCTAAGCAGTTTAAAGGTAGTTTCCTGGCTAAAGACATTATCTCATCTTTTGTTTTTACAGTACCTTCAACTCCTGACCAACTTCTTATTCTGAAACTGTTTATTCCTAAACTTATTTCTCCAGCTGTCTCTTAGTCTTCCCATTCTGGGTGTCCACAGTTACATTTTTGTTTTATTCACGGTTTTGTTTCCTCCTCCTTAGTCATTGGTCCCCAACTTGCCAATTACAAGAACATTTATTGCCATCATATTTTCTAACCCTTAGAGACCAACATTTTGTCCATCATTAAATGACTAACCTAAATATGTTTTGCTGTACAATGAGGAGAGGGTCTATTTATTGCACATAAATATCTAATGTATTGACTTATTCAGTAGTTTCTAAGGATCTGGGCTTAATTTTGCCATTTTTTTTTTTTTTCAGAAGCTGTTTGTCAGAAACCCTACTAGGGTATGTGATTTCATATGAAGTTCAGGCAAGCCAGGAATAATAGGAAGATTTTATGTGTAAAATTGGCTTTTTTGAAGGTGGTTTCATTTTTAAAGGGAAACTAAAAAAATTGGACTATTGCGAGTTTGTAATTTTTTTTATAATTTTTATTCAATCTCAGTGCTTTTGAGTTATTGAAGCAATTCTTTAGTAACGATCGGTTTTCCTTGCTAAACATTTACAGTGTTTGTGTTTTTTTTAACCTATTTTTTTGTTGTCTGATGAGAATGGAAAGGGTTTCGAAGCCAAATCTATGATGGTATGCAGAAGATGACAACACTGTGGCAGCGAGTAAAGAAATATGCTGTCATTGTTTTTATTTCACACTCTCCAAATTACCTGTGATGAGCTTAAGAGGTTTCATTCACGCATAGAAAAATTTTAATTATTCATAGTGCTTTGGTGTACCATAAAAGTCGAATTATTAACACTGTAATTTGTTCAGATAGCATTTAGTAGAAAATATATCAGAAATAATTAATTGTTCTCAAGATATGATAAGGTAGATATATCTACAGAGGGCAATCAAAAAGAGTAGCAGTAGGATATTGATTGCTTTTTAGAGGAAAAAAAAAATTCTGTTCATTTCCAAATGTTCACAATTGTGATAGGCAAATTCCCACTTGGGAAGAGTGTTTTCCAGGTTGTTTCACTGCCAAGTGTTTGACATTGTGTGGAGTCTTGGATGCATAAGGCTTATGGCCGTCTTTGGGAATGACGTACCCCTAGGACCCCGGCTTTCTGCTGTGAAAGCTCCTATTTTCAAAGCCCACTAGTGTCAGTAGGAACGTTCCAGTGGTCTCTCGGTGCTACTTCTAGTGAAGACCAAAGTTTTTCCCCCTGACTCTGAGATAGCTGCAGAAGAGGATACCTGTCCGCTAACAAAATAAATTTAGAATGCTGCCAGCGAGTGAACCACCTGTTCTCCACTGTTGATGGGATTTGACTCTTATCACTTACTAATGGAAATAAACCTTGCTTCTTTTTGGTCTGTTTTAACATAACTGCACGCTACAGGCGTGATTTATAATCATTCTAAAGTTAAAAAAAACGTCCAAATTGTATGATCGTTTGCTCCGAGACCATCCATATTTTTCCCTTTCCCTTTTTCTGTCTCCTTGACCTAGCAGCAGGAAGCCTTTGTTTGAGGTGTTCATCTGGAACAACTTTTCCACACTTGTTTTCATGTTCTGTTAGATTACAGGGCAGCAGGCCTACCTTTGAAGCTCCTTTCTCTTTTGTTTCTTTGCCGTGCACTCCAGTAATTAACTTTGTCCTTCTTTTATTTGTTCCAGTCAATCGCAGGCCACTCTGCTGAGCATCTTCTCCCAGGAGTACCAGGTTAGAAGTTTTCTCCTTTGTGAGGGTTGACAGGTGCCTAATTGAATGATGAATGTCCCTTTATTTCTTTGTAATTGAACTGCCAGCTCTCTGATTGGGTTGGAGGATGTTCTCCTTTCCACATCAAGCACCGCCTGCGTCTCAGTGGAGGCCTGCCAAGCCTACCCATCCATCTGTCTAATAACATCTAGCCTTTGCTTATTTGGTGGACCTGTAATAAATTATGCTAAACCATTATTATTCTGACAATAATAATTTCCCTGTGTTGCGTGGTTCCATGTGCTAAATGTTTGCTGACTTGCACTGTCAGTGCCGCTTTCCATTGCTGACAGAGATGATGATAAATGACCATTGCTGGAGTGGCAGAAGGCAAGAGAGGCAGAAAATGGAGTCATTTATCATGAGATGACAGGTGTCAGTCAAGTGGCAAGTCTCTATGGAATTACTTTTTGTAGTTTTCAAATAAGTTGTTTTTAAGCAATGTTCTTCCTGGTTAAAAATGGCAATTGGATTGTAAAACTAGAGTGCAGAGGACTTAGATGGAATTGAATTGAGGGAAAATTAATACAAAGGTTGAAAGAGGGAACAAGTTTTTCTTTGCCCTCTGCAACCCTAAGCAAACTTATTTAGATTCAATTACTATGACCCTGTTGGCTTTTACATATATACTGTACCTTGTGGTACAGGCTGAAGACATCCTGGCCAAACAGTAGAGATTAAAATGCATAGATTCATAAAGTAGAAGGAAAAAAGACCTACCACCGCTCAAATCCCCAAGCTATTATTCAGCTTGCCCTATGTGCTAGATATTGGGATCAAGAGATATGTCATTCTGTTCTTGAACCTGATGCGTGACACAACATAAAGATCTTTTTTTGTTTTGTTTCAGAAACATATTAAAAGAACACATGCCAAACATCATACTTCAGAAGCGATTGAAAGTTATTATCAGAGGTATGACCTGCCTGCCCCACTAGAGGGTATCATAGTACCTATTAATTGTAATAATAATTATGAATAAATTAGGTTACTAAATTAATTGTCTATATAACATTTCAGGGCATTGTGATACAAGTCTTACTTAAGACTTAAGGTATATTTTTTTAATGATTTCTCAAATGGTGTGTTTAAAGAATATGGTGAGACTATCTTGATTGTGTGTTATGCATACTATGTAAGAAATCCTTACAGTATTATGAAATCTCAGTTGGCTACTTTAAACTTATTGTAAGTGCATATCTTGTATAGATGCATGTTAATACACACATGTATCTACATATATGTGTGAAAGTTCTCGAATCAAATTTTCTTATTTAAATCAACAAGTTGAAAAATACATTAGAAAATAAGATTGAATTTTGGTTCACTTCTATCTTGCATCATAGGTATTGGGTTTGCCATTTTAGAAATGGAAAAAAAGGACATGTCAAGTAAGGACATATGGAGATAGATAATAATAGACAACTGTCATATTTTAAATGGGGTTTTGTATTTTAAAAAGAAAATCTGGGTATTAAATCACCAACATAGTGTCCAGGGGATATTTTAATTTTGGCCTAATTTATTATAAATAGTTTTCAACCTCTTCTAAAACAGAATGTTTAAAGTAGCTTTTTAAAAGAAGAAGGTAGTAGGAAGGGAAAAATGAAGGGGGGAAATCGGAGGGGGAGACGAACCATGAGAGACTACGACTCTGAGAAACAAACTGAGGGTTCTAGAGGGGAGGGGGATGGGGGGATGGGTTAGCGTAGTGATGGGTATTAAAGGGGGCACGTACTAAATGGAGCACTGGGTGTTATATGCAAACAATGAATCATGGAACACTACCTCAAAAACTAATGATGTAATGTATGGTGATTAACATAACATAATAAAATAAAATAAAAAAATAAAGTAGCTTTTTAAAAAAAATTCTAAAAACGATACTGTCTTTGTAATATGACTGAATAATTTATAACTGTAAATGGTAATGGTTTGCATTAGAATTGTTGGTTTCTTAAATATTTCAAGGACATATTGGAAAGGAAAGCTGTCTGAAATATGCTCTTAAATTATTACACCTAAGATTGACAGATCAACGTTTCTGTGGCGATAGTGACACCACCGATTTTAGATGAATGATTTTTGTGCACAAAAATTTTATGAATGAAATGAGTATCTAGAATAAATACGGTATCGTATTTCTGGAAAGTCGTTTTTTAAGAATTGAGAAGTGTTTATTGAAAATAAAAGTTATTGAAGTTATTAGCCTTTTAAAAAATTATATACTGTGCCATGTATGATAAGAGATGCGTTCAGTTTTCAGTAGTAGTGTCTGTTAAAGATACACACACCACATATGCACACACACTTTTGTGTCTAGGAGAATTCCCCTCTAAACAAGTCTTTGTAGAATTTGAATTGATTTTTTCCAAATTTATAGTCTCTTCGGTGACATCAACATTTGAATGCAAGTTATAACCTAAATCATTCATGAAAAATGAAGAATGGCTCACAAAGTGCTATGAAGTCATCAACAGCTTTGGAATCCAGACCCTCCAAAGAAAGACTGAAAAGTTACTTACCTGTCAAAAAGTACATTTTTGTTTATAAAAATGATCATCTTAGGCCATCATATAAAAGTTTGGTTCTATGTCCAGGCTTTAAAGCCTTGGTAACATAAGCAGTAGAAAATAGAGCCTTTCCTAGAAATTTGGAGATCCACTTACGGGCCAGGGGGCTGCCCTCTGACAGTCATTTTCATTGTTGTTTAAAGGCCATTTTACTTAGATGATTTCTAAGACCTCTCGGTGCTGCTTTTTAAAATTTAGTTTCATTTAAAAGTGTATTTAATTATTGAGGTATGAACATACTTTATTGGATTATCTGAATTGGTCAAGCCAGAAATAAAATTCTTTCCTGTAAATATGGTTACTTAATGATGAACATTTGGGTGAGCAATAATGAGACTACAGAAATATATACACATATATTTATATATATTTATAAATTTGTTTAAATGTGAGAATCTCAGTTGTTTTAAGGAGTCACAAATTTTGAAGTAAAAATGTGAAGTTAGGCTGTAATGGACAGTCCAATAAGAAAACAGTCTCACCAAATTCTTTCTTGACCACCCTGTTCCCTGGCTTTTTGCCCTGCACTCTGTGCTTGGACATGGGCCACATTGTTACCTTTCAGATGGATTGACCACACAGCCTCTTGTAAACGTGCTGGTTAAATGTCCTTATAGTCTCTAAGGTAAATTGGCCTTTCGAGAGTGTTTTCCAGCTGATAATAATAAAGGCAAATTGTATTATATCAAAACATATCTAAGCAGTTTGACAATACTAATACTTTCTTTAATTCTTTTTCTTTTATAAAAGTAATACTTGAATATTGTAGAAATTAAGCACACCTGTGATGGTATAGAAAGGAATGGATGATCGCACATAATTGTGGCAGCCACAGGTAACCACTGTGGTATTTTTCATTGTAGTCTTTTGTCAATCCATTTTTATATAGATGAGGTCATACTATATATACCATTGTGAATCCTGAATTTTGTACTTGGAAAAATGTGTATAACATAATATCACTTTGTAGAAAGCTTTCTGTAAACATTTTATTGATTGCATTATTTCATCATATGAAAGTACCATAATTTACTGAATTATAACTGTTGAACATATATGTTTCTAATGTTGTAATATAAAAATAATACTGTGATAAACATTTAGGTACATAAGTGTTTGCAATTTGGATTAGTTTTTTAAGATTTCTATGTATATAATTACTGGTGCAAATAATGAGCATTTAAAGATTTTATTATATGTTGCCAAATTACTGTCTAGAAAGTTTATAATGGTTTCCCCATTGCACCTAGTCAGAGAATTCCTTTGTCTCTGCATTCTTGCTAGTGTTAGGATGATCTCAATTCAGAATTCGAAAACTGTATTTATAAACCATATAGTCCACAGTGTGATTCCATCATGGTTAACTGAAAGTTCAAAGTATCCAAATATCAGCTGAAAATGTTTTCTCGAGCTTTTGAATTATTGAGGAAATTTCCTCACTTCTTCATGTTGCGTATGTACAGATACAGCCTGGTGTTCATTTTGAAAACAACTCTATTCTTTCCCCCTGTATCAATGGCATTTTATTTCCAAACAGGAAACATACTTGGTAAAATTTATTTAGGCCATCCAGACTGTTGCACAGGGGCATGTATGCACACACACAGACACACTCACAAGTGGTCAGATTTGCAAGTCCCCATCAATAGCAAGGTTTAGAAATGTTGTCTCCCATCTTTTCCCTTCTTCCAACATACACTGTTTGAGGGCAAGCTTTATTAGCTTTAGAGAATCAGATCAATTGAATTTCATTCAGATTTTCACATGGAAAAAAGGCTAGCTCAAATATGTTATTGACATTACATGACAAAAATAGTTTCTGAAAATTTGAACTACTTTTTTGTTTAATTATCACAACTTATTTTGCACTCACTGTGTCCCATCTACTAAGCCTGGAATCAAGTATACAAATGTGAATAAGACATGGTACCTGCCCTCAACTGCTCTGTTTTAGTGGGAAAACAGCTGCATACTTGGAGATGGGCTCCAGAAATTTTAAAGGTAGAATCAACCAAGATGGTATTCAGCTGTAAGCTTAGAACAGAATTTTGGTAGTTTTTTGAAGTTATGCCATTATAATTATTATGAAAATAATTATTATAAAATAATAAAGATCAAATAACTTTTTAATATTTTAAATCAGGGGTGCCTGGGTGGCTCAGTTGGTTAAGCGTCTGCCTTCAGCTCAGGTTATGATCCAGGGTCCTGGGATCAGCCCCACATAAGGCTCCCTGCTCAGCGGGAAGTCTGCTTCTCCCCCTGCCCCCTCCCCCACCTCGTGCTCATGTGTGCTCTCTCTCTCAAATAAATAAATAAATCTTTAAAAAATATTTTAAATCAGTACATATCATTTTAATCTTAGATGCTAATAAATCTTTCACATTCAAAGAAACATAAAATGGACTTTCCATGAAGATCTTTTAAGGATGGTTTCAACCCACAGGATAAACATTTCTTAGCCCTCCTATGGCAAAGCTTAGAGGATGGCACATAGCTTCTGTGCAAAGTAGTTTTCATTTACAAATAGGTATTAGGAAGATGGCCCAGGGTACCTTAATGTAGTATCCATAATCACATCTTTATATCTCAGTTATAATTCAGACCTTTGCTAAGGATCTGTTGGATGTAAGTTCAGCATTCATTTGTGTAGGCCTCTCCCAAGATGCTTCCAGTCCAATTGGAGAGAGAAACAAACCATTGTAAATGTATGAAAAGTCTACACTGCAAGTTTGCACAAGATGTTTTGAGAATACAGAGAAGGGTAGCATTAGGAATTTCTGAACGTGTCCTTACTGAATGTTTTCTGTAATTAGTATGTTCCTTTGATTGCATATCTAAATATTTCAATAAAACTGATCTGTCACTTGGTATAGAAGATAGTTAAAGTTCCCAGAAAGGAAAACTTACTTCAAATTAATTTTCACTTAATTTCTTTTCCCCAGTACTTCTGAAGTGTTATGGAATATAGTTAGGAAACAAATTGGAGAATAAATATATTCAGAAGCAGGCCTACCCTTTTCAACATTTGAAGGCCCCTCAGTCGACCTTGGGGGATGGGGTTCCATTTCAGAGCTTTACTGTTCACCGGCCAAGAGAGCCCAGACGGGTTTCATCCGTACCCTGGGGTCTTGTTTCTTGGCAACTAGGCAGCTTTTAACAAGCTCATAATTAGGAATTTCCACTGCATTAAGTATGAACATGTTTCTATATAGATATAGTGGGTTATTGTTTGACCATCTCCTGTTCTTTAAACTTAACAGAGGCACTCCATTGGTTAATGGTTAATGCAACATTTATGTGAAACCACAGAGTTTTGAGTCCAAACAACAGTTCCCTGGCATAGACAGTGGTCTGAGGTCTAGCTTCTCTTTTTCATGTTTTCCTATCAGCTCTCAAAGCTCTGCTCTGGTCATACTAGAGCCTTTCCTGGTCCTCAGACACCCCGGGTACATTCCCAGCATTTGTGCTTACTGTTGTCTTGCTGGGAATGTTCTTCCTCCCATGGCTCCCTGCTTACCTTCTTATGGGCCTCGACCCACGTGTCACTTGGAGATGGCTTCCTGACCAACCCATCTAAGCTTCCATTTTATCGTAGAATATATCATTATATTATGTATGTATTTCTGTGTTTTCATTGTCTCTCCACTGCAATATCATCTCTGTGATGGCAGGAGCCATGGAAGTTTTGTTCCCTGCTGCTCCTTCAGAACCTGGAACAGGCCCAATAAAAGTTAGCTCTCAGAAATATTTGTGGGATAAATGAATGTTGAGTAGAAAGTTGTGAAGATACCCTAATATCAGTATAGGCTTAACTAATCTGACCCAGAGTCTGAACCCTTAATGAATGTGCATGTTTGGTGGCTTTGAACGCAGGATTAGTTGGTCAGACTTGACTGAACGGATTGGTTGTTTCCGGAGCAGCCCTATCAGTGCAGTGGAAATGTTGTGAGTTGATGTGAGGTTCTGAGCTAAGCTGGTTCCCAGGGACCTTTCTCTAAACCACACTTGCCTTTTTTTTTTTTTCTTTTCTTCTGAAAGTGCTTATTTCTCAATTAGATTCCTAAACAGTTTTTTCAAGGAAGTCCCCAATTTATGGAAAATGAACTTAATAGAATTACTTTGAAGTTATAATGATCCTGAGACTTCCTACCTTGAATAATTTACTTTTCTTCCACTTTGTTTATAGGAAAATCATACATCTTCATAAACATACTTGTGAAATAATATAATTTAGTGTCTGCTTGTGTTAGTTATATGGAAGACCTCATCTGTTGACCTTGATTTTTACTATCAAACAGATATTGTTAATTTATTCACTCAAACGGCATACTGTAGAGAAAACATCCATATTGAATTCTCTTTTCTTATCCAGTATGGCTTTTAAAAGTTATTAATCAGTCATTTATTAAAGAAAAAATATATGTATGTACAATGCAATCACCTATTTTAAGTCAAAAACTGTTTTAGGCATAATAAATGGAATAAAATACAATTCTTCTACCCTCATCAGGCTTTCAACCCTGCATTGGGCGATGGGTTTGAGGTGGACAAGTAACTAGGCAGATACAATATGATGCTGTGTTAAGTGATGGAGAGATTTACAAGGTGCTCATCGATTGTACCTTGGGACACCTAACTTTCTCCTGGCTTGTGGTGGTTTGAAGAAAGTTACATGTAAGCTGAATCACAAGTTCTCCAGGTGAGGGTTGGAGTGCAGAACAGTGACTACAGATGAGACTGGCCGAGGACAGTAGGTGGGAACCAGATTATGAAGAAATTTGTAAGAGGTATTAAGTGGCTGTAATTGAATCTTGAGATTTAATGTGGGGCTGTGAAATGTTTTGAGGAGAATGGCACATTCAGATTTTTGCTTAAAAAAAAATCACTCTGGCTTCCATGTCTGGGATGGATTTGGGGAGGTTTTTTTGTAGGTTTTTTTAATAGTGGGATTAGGGAATGAGGAGGGATGGAGGTTATGATAGAAATCCAGGACATAAAAGATGATGCCTTGTATTGCCTGACAAGGTGTGCTGACCCACCGATGACAGGTCTGCTCCATTTGTTTCTTAATAAGGTGTCAACCAATGGATGCTTTTTTTCAAACCATAAGAGTAAACTCACTTTCTTCGCATAAGGTGATTGTGGTATAGATAAAGCCAGGTGACAGGGCTAGTTCTTTTCAAAATCACTTCTGTCTTCATGGAAGGGAAGGGAGCCCAACCTGCTCATACCTCGCACCCCCAACTTCAGTTAGTAAGTTGCCAGTGGTTTGAGGTAAGTTTTTTTTTTTGTTTTTCTTTTCCCTTCAATGCTTTTCCTATGACAGTAGCATACTTTAACTAGAGTTGAGCGTGGCATTTGCCCAGGAGAAACGTGTACACATAGCGGATGCTGACAAGTCTATGCTGGCCTTTTCTTGTCACTGCATTACCACTTGGCTTTGTCTGTCTAGGTACCTAAATGGAGTGGGGAGAAATGGAACTGCCCCAGTGCTCCTGGAGCTGGCCAATGAGGTAATGTTATTGTTATTATTTTACTTAAACCTGCATAAAACCTAAGGGGCCTATCTAGAGTAGCTTTGCTTGGAATTATAATTAACCTTAAAGAAAGAGGTTTTGAGGTGCATTAGACATTTAAATTGCTCCCTGGTCTCTTTGTAGTTTTAATAATTGGACAAAGAACTTCATCTATTAATAAATCAGTTAACATAATTAGTCTACTTCTTTTAAGGCAAATGTATAAACAGCTTCTTGGTTTCTTATTTTGTGGGAAATTTCAACCAAACAGCTCAGGACATGCTCATCTTTGGATGTGTTGTCTTAATTTAGTATGAGAAATACCTGTGTTAAGTAAAGAGACGTATGCCAAGAAAACCTATGCTAACTATTATAAAAATGAGGAGAGAAACTGTATACTTAAAAATGTAATGTTTACTTGATTTATTTTTTTGTTAGCAAACTTTTATTATGATAAAAGATACATGCCTTGAAAAGTCTCTTAATATGAAGAAGCATACTGTTCTTAGTAACACCAAGTATAAAGTGATTTATTGAACTTATTTGTTAACTCTGATCTGCTTCTGTTTGGGGAAACAAATAATAGTCTTACATTTAAAAAAGGAAACCCTCAAGATTTCCCATGAATGAAGAAGCTATAAAAAGTTCATAATAGTGGCAGAGAGCATACTGAAAAATAAAATATTTAATTCCTAAACTTTGAAATATTTATCCACTATAATAAGAGCAATACAATATTTAGTCTAACTTGGAACTGCTTGTGCAAACCTCACAGGGATGGAATGCAATGTACACTGTTTTCGTGTTGCATTATAATGGAAAACATAGAAGCAAGGCAGAAAATGTGTGTTTGCATTAAAGATGACTCAGTACTGTGAGCATTAAGTGTTGTGGTAGCAGCACGTTCTACATGTTACATTAGCAAGGAAGGATGGTTTCTCTCACAGCTTCTGTCTGCTGTGCCACTACATTCAGCAAATGAGCAATTACCTATCAGTTACTAGAGGGTTTTAATGGTCTAGGCAGTGTCTACACCATCTGATACGATAGTTAACATATAAAATGCACTTCTCCTCCTAGCAAAACATGTATTCATACTTTTTTCTGCTTCTAAAGCAAGGTAGTTTTTAAATGTCTTCAGACTTGTTTGTTATGAGTTGATTCTATGAGCCGCTTGAGGTTACTGTGCTGTAACTAGGAATTTAGTGATTGTCCTTTATGAAAAAAAAAAACATAAAGGAGTGAGCTAACAGCATCTAGAAATAAGGTGATGCAAATATGGTACTCATTTTTATAGACGATGATATTGATGACATAAGTTTTACGTAGTAGCAATTTATATTCATTTGAATTTTTAATGGATATTTGTGTTGAGCTTAGCTTATTTAGCTGCCCTCACCATCCATCTTCTAGTACTATGGAAAATTTTAAGCCACTAACGCATTTTCTCCTACATTGGTAAACCTGTTATTTACCACAAATACATAGAATATTTAATCAAAGAAAAGGGTTACTAAAGATTTTTTCTGTCCTTTGGCTGCAGATTAGCACAGAGGTAATAGCACTTTCTGAGTGACTGCGAATGCATCAGGGAAATTTGGGAATGACTGGTACCAGATTATGGCTTCTAAACAACTAGGCTGCCATTTTTATATGATAGTTAATACTTACATGACATATGCTTGCATCTGGTGACAATTGATGTGATGGTAATGCTTTATGAGTCAGTATATATTTAATCAGTGGAAACTAAAAATTGATGAGAAATATATAACATTGGTACATTACAGTGTGCAGTAGCTCTCTTAAACAAGAACACCGTATTGTTGATTTGGGGGGCAAGGACTAGAGGCGGTCATCAGTGCTTTTATAAATACCTTAATACTAATTCTCCTATTTCAAGGCTAAAAATGAACATTTTAGGAAATCTCATTTTGTTAGTAATAATAAGATCACTCATTCTTTTCTCTCCACACAAATATTTTCAAGTGAGATTTGAAGCACTATGAATTTTACTTACATGCTAAATTCTGACATGAAGCATGATGGCCCTATTTCAGAGAAAGATGGACACATGATTAATATGAAAATTAGGGAGATGCAAGTACCTGAACTAATAAGGTAGTCCTTATTCAGGCTGGACTACCTTCAGTAATTTCACCATTTTTCATGTGTCAGCTCTGATGTGGGTTACTAGGAATAAGCAGCTTCGTGGAAA